>NC_056746.1:1291733431-1291875931 GCF_019279795.1 Protopterus annectens | reverse complement strand
TTTCTTTATAGCATACCCATGTTCTTTCACTCTAACACTTAATTTCCTGGTGGTCATTCCTATATAAAAAGACTGTCAATGTGAACAAATAGTAATATAAACTGAACTGGTAGTGTTACAGTCAAAGTGCCCTTCCAACCTGACTCCCCTTTCCATATGGGCTAGCATAATCAATTATATATGGGAAGGTCCTTTAATTACATTATGATGTTTGTAGGATGTTATATTTTAGTGTTTACAAGTTCACTTTAAGAACTAATTGTGCATTTCTGTTCTTTTCCAGTAGGGTACATTGTGGACACATCACTGAAGCTCAGTACTCTACAAACTCTGTTCAACACACAGTTCTGTACCTGTAGTTTAATATACACATAACCTATAGTTCTAATACATTTGTGAGACAAGCAAATGAATCATGTTGATATTTGCAAATGACATATGATTATTTACAAAATTCCAGATAGCTGGGCTGGTAGTATTGTCCTATGTCACACTTCTCCCCCTCTGAAAACCCAAGCTGGTTTTTCAAGTGACCCTTGAGAAATGTTGCTTGAGAGAGTTGGGCTTACCTGGGAATACCTTACCCCATTTCCTGTCTTGAGAGCCCATCTGTGTTGGCATTCCTAATTCCACTGCGGTGTTGCAGTGTCATATCATATGCTTGCAACCCTAGGCTCCACCTTAGTAACTTGGCATTTTGCTGATTGGCTCAATGTAGCCATGTTAAGGGATTGTGGTCTGTAACTACAGTGAATTTCATTCCATACAGATATGGGTGAAGTTTTCGCAGTGCCCACACTATAGATAGACATTCCTTTTCTACAGCTGCATAGCATTCCTGCCTGGGTTGGAGCCTATGATTGAGATAAACCACTGAGTGCTCCTTTCTCTCTGAAGAAATCTGGCAAATTACAGCCCCCACCCCATTGTTCGAAGCATCCACCTGCACAACAAATTATTCGCTATTATCTGGACTGGCAAACACATGAGGTTCTCCCAAATCTCCTTTAAGCATCTGGAATGCCTTTTCACATGCTGGGGTCCACACTACCTTATCTGGCTTGTTTTTCCTTTTCAGGTCTGTGAGGGGAGCAGCTATGTTACTATAATTGGGGACAAACCTTCTGTAGTACCCTGCTGTCCCTAAGAATGCCCTCACCTGCTTTTTGGTAACAGAGGCAGGGAAGCCATGCCTGAATGGCTTCCACTTTGGCAGGTTCTGGCCTGATCTTACCACTCCCCACTCTATGTCCAAGGTAGGACACCTCTGCCATACCCACCTGACACTTACTGGGCTTAATGTTCAACCCTGCCCTCTGCAGTCTGCTCAGCACCTCCCTGACATGTTGAAGGTACTCTTGCAAGGAATGGCTGTAGATAGCAATATCATCTAGGCAAGCAAGAGCAAAATCTCTCGCTCCTGCTAGGATACAATCTAAAAGCCTCCGGAAAGTCGCTGGGTCATTTTTCATCCCAAAGGGCATCTTTGTGAACTCATACAAGCCAAAAGGAGTCACAAAGGCTGACCTCTCTCTAGCCCTGGGAGTCAAGGGCACCTGCCAGTAACCCTTGGAAAGATCAGTAGTGGTAAGATACTTAGCCCCACCCAGCAACTGTAGAGCTTCATCTGTCCTAGGCATGGGGTAAGCATCTGACTTTCTGTGACTATTTAATTTCCTGTAGTCCACACAGAAACTGGTGCTGCCATCCTTCTTTGGTACCAGCACCACTGCGGAGGCCCAGGGACTGCTGGACTCCTGGATTAGCCGTAGTTCCAACATTTCCTGTATTTCCTCCCATAGAGTCTGTTTCACCTTCTCAGGCACCTGATAAGGGGCCTGCTTAATAGGCCTTTGGGGTCCTGTATCCACATGGTGTTCCACCAGGTGAGTGCACCCTGGTTTTCCAGTTAACATGTCCCCAAACTCCTGTAATACTGCTTAGATTTCTTGAAACTGGGTAGGGGATAGATGCTGAGACATTGCTACCCCTTCCACTGAGGTGTCAGTCCGAGCCTCACAGAGGAGATCAGTCACCAGATCCCCCTCAGCCTGTTCCTGCCATCCACTGCAAATACTCAGCACAATGGGCTCCCTATCATGGTAAGGTTTCATCATGTTAACATGGTAGAATTTATGCCCCTGCCTCCTGCCTAGCAGTTCTACCATGTAGTTAATATCACTGACCTTCCTTACCACCCTGAAGGGTCCATCCCAGGCTGCCTGCAGCTTGTTGTGTCTGACAGGAATGAGAACCATTACCTGCTGCCCTACAGCATACTCTCTAGCTCAAGCATTCCTGTCATACCAGACCTTTTTCTGCTGTTGGGCTTTTGCCAGATTCTCCTGGGCCAAGCCCATGAGTTCCCTGAGCCTTGTCCTGAGGTTTAGGACATATGCCATAACAGACTCCTTGTGGGATTCACACTCACCCTTCTACTCATCACAAATCAAATCTAGAGGCCCCCTCACCCTATGCCCATACAACAACTTGAAGGGTGAACAACCTGTGGATTCCTAGACAGGGGTCCAGGGAAGTAAATATTGTGGGAAGAAATAGCCAGGGAATTGTTGTGACTAGGCTTGTACAGGCCCTAGGGTCGATAGCCTAGTACTGACCTATGAACCTATTTCTGGGGCACCTCTCTGTAAGCAAACAATAGATGGGGCAAATACTTGTCCCAGTCCCTCTTAAACTGTCCTGCAAATGCCCATAGCATCATCTTGAGTGTAGAGTTTAATTTCTCAACAAGACCATTAGTCTGGGGATGGTAGGGGATCGTCTTTAGGTGCTTTAACCCACAGTGCCTCCACAGACAAGCCAGCAGGTCTGACATGAAATTGCCACCTCTGTCAGTCAGTATTTCTTTTGGGAAACCTCTAACAAGGCATTTGCCACCTTTTCTGCCTCAATGGAGGACAGAGACACTGCCTCAAGGTATCTAGTAGCATAATCTACTACCACTAGGATGTACTTTTTCCCTGCAGAACTTGGGGTACTCAGAGGACCCACAATATCTATAGCTACTCTCTGAAATGGCTTTGCAGTCGCAGGCAAAGGCATCAAAGGAGCTTTCACCTTGTCTCCCGCCTTGCCTACCTTTTGGCACTGCTCACAGATCTTGCAGTACCCTATTACATCTCTGGAAATCCCAGGCCAATAAATGTTCTGCATAAGTCTCTTTGTATGTTTTATGCCCATATGACCTGCAAAGGGAATATCATGGGCTATGGCTAGAAATACCAGATGGTAGGTTCTGGGCACTACCAACTGCTGTTTTCTCTCATCCTCTAGCCCTCCCTCAGGGGTCCACTCTCTATACATTAACCCTTTGTCCCAGTAGACAGATTCCTCATTCCCTTGAAAATCAGGTGCCTCACTAGCTACCTCTCTCAGGCCTTGTAATGTAGGGTCTGAGAGCTGAGCCTGTCTCAGCTCTCTATTGGTAACCATTCACAGCTCCCCTTCCACAGGAAGTCTCATATCCTCTGGCAGCGGTGCCTCACTGTCAGTCTGGGCACTACTACCCACCTCTGCCTTTGCAGTCATTCTGTCCAAGGGAACATCAGTACCCAGAAGCAGCTGTGGCTCACCTTCAGTCTCACTGTTACAGGGTAGCTCTCTCCCAGAAGTAACCACATCACCAGTCCTGGCTGCAAGTGTGCAGTCTGTCTGGGTCCCTCCCAGGCTACCAGATCCACATGCTTGTCTCCAAGCCTGACTGCATGTAACTGCATGTGCACACGGTACTGCATTATCAAAATCATTCCCTATCAAGACATTTGCATGGATATCCTCAAACACACCTACTCGTTGGCTTCCTTTTCCATCCTCCCAGTCAACGTGAACCCTAGCCAAAGGTATTTGGAATGGGGTCAATCCTTAAGCTCTGACTGGAGTAGACTGCCCAGGTAAGTAGCGCTCATCTTTAACTATTGCAGGCTTCACGATGGTTAGGACTGATGCTGTGTCTCTCATAGCAATGGCCTCTTTCCCATTTACTAAGATAGGATATAACATCTTGTGTTAGTTTGGTATCCTTGTTGTCTCGAGACAACTTACTGCTGGCATTTTGTCATACCCACTTACTGGTTTTCCCATCTTTTTTTCCCCACCTTGCCTCCATGGACATCTATATGCTACATGGCACCACTGGTTGCATTTAAAACATTTAACCCTTGGTCCTGGACATGTACCTGGACTAGTGGCTTCCCCTGCTACTGGCCGACTCTGTTGGGGCAATCTGGGCTGCCCATTATGGGTTCCCTTATACTTATGAACAGAACTGGGTGTCCCTTTCCTGTGTAGTGATGCCCTGCTTGCTAGGTATGGGTCTCCCTTTTTCCCCAACTCATCTGCAGTATTGCATTGCCTATCAGCTAATCAGATACTCATGTCCTCAGGCATACTGCTAAGGGCTTGTTCCCTCACCAAAAGGTCTGACAGTCCTTCAAAAGTGGTAACCTAACATCCACTAACCCACCTATGAAAATAAGTGCTTAGTTCAGCAACATATTCACACACACTTTCATCTGCTTTGCCTCTATGCTCATGAAACTTTTTCCCATAAGCTTCAGGTGTTAACTTAAAACATTCTAAAAGGTGATTCTTCGTATTATTAGAATTTATTTAATTGGTATCAGACAATTTTGAAATAGCAGTTACAGCTTTATCATGGAGTAAGGGGGCCAGGAACCATACCCAGAGCCCTTCATCAACTTTATACTCTTTATATACTCTTTCAAACATATGAATGTAATTATCAGAATTATCCCCCCCTGTAAATTGTGGAATCAATTTACTGACCTTTGTTGCTTCTAGCATTCAGTTACTCCCTTTCCCATTACCTGCATGACCCTGGACATGAGTCAGCATCTCCTTTTCATGTTGCTTCTGCCTCTCATTCTCCTCAGCTTCCAGACATCATAGTCTCTCTGATGCTTCTATTTCCAAACGCTTGGCCTCCAGTTGAAGTATCTTTAACTCCAGGCAGATTTTTAAGCCCTCTGTGGAAAGATTGAACTGTCCATTTTCTGAGATTGGTACATCTCCAAGACCAACCTGGTTGTCCTCTTGATTGCTGGTCTGTGATGCATCTGTGCCCAGGGCCACAGTCATTTCTGCCTTAGTCAGGTTGGCATGCACCAGTCCTTTAGCTTGGCACATCTCAGCCAACTGTGTCCTTGTCAGCTTGCCATACTCCTCTGCTGACATGCTTGCCTGCTCTCCCTGACTAACTAAACAAACAAAAAAAAAATAAAACAATTGTGATATGAAACTCTGAATGTTCACTGTGTGGCTGATTGAGAGTACAAACACCTTCAGTGACCACTGTTTGCAGGCTACAGGAATTCAACATCCACACCATTACAAGCCAAATAATATGTGATGTGGCTATACCACCATTGCCAACCAATTAATATGTGATGCCCCTGCACTGGCCCAGTAATCAAGGAACCTCAATCCTCACCAGTAAAAACAGTGAGGAATGTACACACTGGGAGGATGACAAGTACACACACAGTAAAGTGAATTTCTCTTAAGAGCACACAGAGATCACAGTCAGTCTAGGGCTGGTTTATCCCTCTTTCTCCAGATCCCCAATAAGATTCCCCACTAGCACAGCTATAGGATTGAGATCTCAGCTGAGTGGCCAAGCCAAAACCTCCAGCACTCTCTCTTCCAACCAGTGCCCAAGTAGCTGACACACCACACTTTGAGATTTGATTTATATACAAACACGCACACACCTGGGAAAGGCTGACACAGGTTTACTAGCTATGCCCCCTTCTGCCCAGACTATAAGGTAGTTCCAGCTGCCACCAGCCAACTCTTTATCAGCTATTTTAAGGCCCTTAACAAAGGGTGCCCAGTCCTACTGTGTAATTTTACTAATAATCCAAATGGTAGTCTGACCAAGAGCAAGGCTGTTTAATAGTGGCCTGTACAGTGTCACCAAATAGATATGCAAGTATTCTACGAGCTTAAATATGTCTCACAGATATCAGCCACAAAGATAAGTTTAAATATATTTAATAATTAATAAATAGTAAAAGAACACAACAGAAGACAATACTCAGTAAGTAATCAGTTACATCAGAGTTCAAAATCACAGGAAATATTTAAAACAACATTGCAGGACAGTCTCACATAAATAAAGAAAACATCTAAGCTATACTTTGCTATAGTCTATCTGAATCTAAAAGAGTTACTCTGCCCTAAAAAACTTACTTACAGCAAGGCAAGGGCAGAAGGTGATGATGAGTGGATGCTTCCTGGTCAAAGACAAAAATACAAACAATGCCCAGTCTCTCTCTTACTGCTTGGTTGACATCACTTTTTGTCACCTGAGTTTAGTTCCAGAGCTAACCCCCCAGTGTAGCATTTGACATCTGCTTGTGAAAAATACATATCTCTCAGATGTCTGCAGATCCTGAAAGTCATAAAACAATAAAACACTTCTATATCTCAAACCTAGTAATTATTTCTCTTTCATGACAATACAAAAAACTTCCAGTTCTAGACAGTGTGTCTGCTACTGCACTGAAACTGAGAGTTAACATATATAGCACAATCATAAAACAATTTAATTTCAACTATTTTCTTGAAGGTTTGCAAGTTAACTCTGTATGTTCTACTTTCTACTGTTAAAAGATATATATTTGCACAGGTATATAGTTTATATACATTTCTGTTCTTTTCCAGTAGGGTACATTGTGGACACATCCTTGAAGCTTGGTACTGTACAAACCCTGTTCAACACACACTTCTGTACCTGTAGTTTAATATACACATAACCTATAGTTGTAATACATTTGTAAGACAAGTATATGGATCATGTTGATATTCGCAAATGACATATGATCATTTACAAAATTCTAGGTAGCTGGGCTGGCAGTATTGCCCTATGTCACAAGTACATTCACCTGTAACTCAAGATCTGCCATACTTGAAGTTGTCTCCAAAAGAGGTTAGGGTATTTGTGATTGCAAAAAAAAACCACTCTGTTTAAATGTGTATTATCTCAAATGCAATGCTATTATTCTGTGCATGTTCACATTATTTGTTCACTATTACCATTTTCACATTATTTGTTCACTATTACCATTTTCACATTATTTGTTCACTATTACCATTTTCTTTACTTTCTTATTGCAGTTTGCAAACTGATTGGCCAAAATGAATCACTGATTATGTTTGCTCTTTTTCAAACATTTTACAGTTTCTCCTCTGTAAGACTTTTATTAAATAAGAAATCCACAAACAAGGGTGAAACAAAACTGGAATCCAAAATAAAGGAAAGGAAATGCCACGGAAGCTCCAAAGTAAAATTGTGTAGTTTTTAATCCACGACAGCCAAAAAACAGTAAATCCACAACACAGCAACGGAAAGGCACCAACATTAACGCTATTAGATCAAATACGTTTTCGTTTGTATCCCAACACTTCATCAGATGTAATTTATTAAGCAATTCTATCTAGTTTAAATACCCCATTCAATAAATTAATTAAAAAATCACCAATTAAATTAATTACACTATTTAAAAAGACATCCTTTAAAAATACCTTAATCCACTTGTTAATATATCACCATTTCATTGTATGCAAACATCTTTGGAAAAACATTCAAAACTCATACATAGTTAGAAAATGAATATTTGCTTATATATTCCAACAGGAATTAATATGGTTGATGCATTGAATTATGTAAAAATGCAAAGTCTTCATTGTGACAGAAGTATTGGCCAGTGAATAAACTGCCATCTAGTGACCATACATAAATATTGCAATTGAATTGTTGTTTCCCAAAGGGAATTTTCTGAAAAATATTTTACATCAATAAATAAATAAATAAATGCCTATTATCACAAAATCAATGCATAGTTAAGCTCTTAAAGGCCAAAATAGTTCATATATATATATTTAAAATTCTATTAAAAATGCCACAATATTATAAATGTAAAAAATATTTTATACACTAGACACAATCATACATATAGAATGAATAAGAAGGAAAAAAAAAAATATATATATATATATATATATAAAAATATTTTACAATTTAGCTGCCCTTAACTTCAAAATAGGGAGTATACTTGTGTATTCATTTAAGCCCGGGGGGTTGTAGGCCTCCAGCGTGATTTGCCACCAGAGCTCCCTGTATTCAATCTTTTCCTCCCAGAGTCCACCCCTTATATCTTTTTCAGTATGTTCGATAACTGTAAATGTAAAGCTTGCTTCAGGACATTCCCTTGTATGTCTATATAGGGCATTTGTCTCCTTACAATTTTTAACATCATTAAGATGTTCATAGATTCTCCTTCTAAGCTTCCTTTCAGTTTAACCTATATAGAATGAAAAGCAAGCTTTACAAAAGGCTAAGTATATTAAGCCCGTAGAATCACAATTATAATAATATTCTTCATTTGTTATTGTTCTGTTTCTACTTGTTATATTTATACTATTACCATTTAGTATATATGGACATTGTGCACATCTACCGCACTTATATGTACCTTTTTTCTTTTGATCATTCAAGTTATTAACTTTCTTATTCTCCAAAATATTTCTTATACTGTGTGCATTTTTATATACTACTTTCGCTGGAATAGTTTTTGCTTTCTCTATATCAGTGGAATTAATAAATCTATTCCACTCTCTATGAAAAATCTGATTTACTTTGTTGTTAACACCATTATATTCCAAGGTAAGGGCTAAATTGTAATTATCCTTCTCCTTGTCAGAAATTTTATCTATATTAGGATTGTTCATCAATCCGCCTCCTCTTATTATGGGGGCAAATCTAGTTGATCTTCCATTTTCAACTTCCTGTTTAATTTCATAAATAAGTTTTTCTGGATATCCTCGATCCATAAACATATTACTTAGTGTATCACATTCTTTTATGAAGTCTTCCTCAGTACTAGCCATTCTGCTACCCCTCACATATTGACCTTTGATAATATTTCTCTTACAATGTGTTGGATGTGCACTATTGTAGTGCAGATAGGAATTGCAGAAGGTGGGTTTCCTGTACACTTTACTTTCTAGATTACCTCCTTTCTTATAAATCTCGATATCCAAATACTTTAAGGAGGTATTGGATATTGTCCAAGTAAATTTCAAAAAACTGGAAGTCTGATTCAAATATTCTAGAAACTCTTTCAGTTTCTCATTACTTCCTGTCCAAAAAAGGACTATGTCGTCCAGAAATCTACGGTATAGTACCCACCATTTACTAAATGCACATTTCAACACATATTTTTCTTCCCACTTTGCCATTACCAAATTAGCAAAGGTCGGGGCACATCACCCATCGCAACGCCCTGAATTTGCTTATAAAATTCACCATTGTAATACAAGAAATTATTCTGCAGCACAATGTCCATTAAACAAACTGATGCTAATTTAACATCGTTGTTCAAGCTACTGTCTTCATACACTATCTCTTCATAAAATTCCATACCCTCTTTATAGGGAATAGAGGAAAAGAGATCTATTACATCTATAGTAACAAAAGTAATGTTATCTATATCTAATATTCCAGAAACGTCTTTCAATAAATCCCATGAATCTTTTAATACTTGCTGTCTATTTACCCATAAACTTTTAGCCTTATTGTCAAATTTGGCCAAAGTGTGTGTCTTAGAGCCTTCTGCCGAAACAATAGGCCTTAATGGCAGATCTAATTCATTTTTATGGGTTTTAGGTATACCAAATATTAATGGGATTTTTGGTTTTTCTACCTTCAGGAAGTTATACATATCTTGATCTATGGTACCTTCATACAGCATGTCTTTTAAATGCATATCAATTCTGCTGTATGCAATATTTATTTGGTTTTTAGATACTATTTCATATTTAGTGTTATTCCATAAAATCTTGTACATTCTACTGTCATATTCTACTTTATCCATGATAACAATCCCTCCCCCTTTATCGGGCTTCATTATTCTTAAGTTAAAATCATTTTTCATATCATAGAGCAATCTCTTCTCATTTTTCCCCATGTTGCTAGGAAGTTTAGTAATGCCTAATTCTTCCTGTCTAATTTCCGTCTCTATCAATTTCTCAAAACACTTCAACTGGGGGTGTATAGGTGGGTTGTAAATGGATTTCTTCCTTAAGGTCATATCTGCTCTGTTTACAGAATTAGGGAACATGAAGTGTAAATTAATTTTTCTTAAAAACACTTTGATGTCCATTAATGACTTTGTAATACTCCCTCTGTTATAAGGTATATATTTGAGACCTTTAGAAAGTAGGTTAAAATGGTCCTTTTCTAATTCTAAAGGACTATAATTATAAATATTAAAATTATTGTATGTCCATTTGTTATGATCATGTGTTATAATGTCCAAACAGGGTGGGGTTAGAATTCAGGGGGTGATTAACTTCCGTTAATACCTCCCCCTCCCCCTTCTCCCCCCCTCCCATAAAAATTCCTTTCATTACCAAGTTGTTTATTCATAATTCTTTCGGATCTTCTCAAAGGGGGAAATTCTTCATCATACTCATTTTCACCTTCAAATGGTACATATTCATTAGCTTGTTCCCCATTTACCTTATTATTTTCTTTATAAAAATTGTCCTTCTGACCTCTCCTATTAGATGGTAATGGATAACACATATTGTTTTGATATTCATATATATCACGATCCATCTTTTTCATTTTTCTCTTTATAAGCTCATCTATGTTGTTATCTATGTCTTCTCTAACATTAAAATACTTATTTCTTTCTTCTTCAATGGAAAAAAGTAAATCTTTCCTAATATTTTTATCCAGTGTTTCTATTTCTTTATACAATTCTTCCTGTAGTCTAGTGTTCTCTTTCACCATAAGTTTAAGCATTTCAATACCACAATTGTTAAAAATCTCTATCAATTCTTTATGAAAATCAGAATTTATTAAGACATTATTAGGGTATTTATATATTCTTAATCCCTTAGGCACAATCCGTTTAGCTATACATTCAGTTAAATAACCATTTTCAACATTTAAAATTCTATGCTTGTTCATTAATCTATATAAAATATTCAGGTTGTCCTTATAAGTGCTATGGCAAATTTGCACTTTAGGACCCTTTTTGCTGTCTTTAAAGTCAAATTGATGTAACAACCAGTCATTTAAATCCTGTGTATTGTTAACAGTACCTTTCCCAGCAGTACCACGAAGTGGTCTATTGTCTCGCTTATCCCTTGCTCCATTTGCCTCCACGCTGGAAGTCTCTTTTAAGGCATTTGGCGTGTTTTCAGGGTTAAAGCTACCTCTAACTCGTTCCCTGTTGCAGCCGGCGTCATCTTTCGCGCCCATAAGCTCCATTTCGCCATTACCGATATCCGTACCCCTCGCTAGTTCCGACCATTCGGTTCTCTGTGGGGAAACAGACTCTCTCCTTCTTTGTGCCGTAAGCAGCGTGGAGGCTACGGGGGTAAGAAGGTTGATAAGCTCAGTGAGCTGTCCTATGAGCTTACGCGTCATACCGACGTCTTCCTGCAAAGATTTTGCAGGTACTTCCTGGCTTTCCATTCCAACCACCAAAAAAAACTAAGAAATCCACAAACAAGGGTGAAACAAAACTGGAATCCAAAATAAAGGAAAGGAAATGCCAAGTGTGTAGTTTTTAATCCCGACAGCCAAAAACAGTAAATCCACAACACAGCAGCACACAGCAACACCAACATTAGCTATTAGAGCTATTACGGTTTTCTTCATCAGATGTAATTTATTAAGCAATTCTATCTAGTTTAAATACCCCATTCAATAAATTAATTAAAAAAATCACCAATTAAATTAATTACACTATTTAAAAAGACATCCTTTAAAAATACCTTAATCCACTTGTTAATATATCACCATTTCATTGTATGCAAACATCTTTGGAAAAACATTCAAAACTCATACATAGTTAGAAAATGAATATTTGCTTATATATTCCAACAGGAATTAATATGGTTGATGCATTGAATTATGTAAAAATGCAAAGTCTTCATTGTGACAGAAGTATTGGCCAGTGAATAAACTGCCATCTAGTGACCATACATAAATATTGCAATTGATATTTCCAAAGATGTTTGCATACAATGAAATGGTGATATATTAACAAGTGGATTAAGGTATTTTTAAAGGATGTCTTTTTAAATAGTGTAATTAATTTAATTGGTGATTTTTTAATTAATTTATTGAATGGGGTATTTAAACTAGATAGAATTGCTTAATAAATTACATCTGATGAAGTGTTGGGATACAAACGAAAACGTATTTGATCTAATAGCGTTAATGTTGTGCTCCTGCTGTGTTGCTGTGTTGTGGATTTACTGTTTTTTGGCTGTCGTGGATTAAAAACTACACAATTTTACTTTGGAGCTTCCGTGGCATTTCCTTTCCTTTATTTTGGATTCCACTTTTATTAAATAGATTACATAGGAATGGATATATCACACATGTTAGCCGTCTGAGCTGTTGAATGAGAATACCATCTGGACATGGAGTTTTGGCTGACCTTAAGGCCTTAAGAACTTGTTTGGTTCCTAGCACAGATTTAACCAACTGCTGTGTCTGAATGTCCTTTCAAGTTATTTCCCTGCGGTCATCATAATGTATATCTCAAACAGTGTTCTTTACCTGCTATAGAATTTAGCTACCATCTCCCTCTTCTGTGCAGTCCTCTCACTGTTTGACCCATTCATTAGTGAGGTAGGCCCACTGGACATACAGTGCCTTCTCAAGGGTGATCTATAGGCAATGGCTAATCAGAGATTCTGTATTTCCACAGGCACAGGGGTGAGTTACCACTGCTGTAAGCCCCACCCCATTCTGAATGCACTTCAGGTAAAAGTGAATTGCTTACCTGATCCCAACAGAAATCAACTTCATGCATAAGAAAAGCACTGCATTGGCTTAAGAAATCCTTGCCTTATATTTGGTCTGCCTTATGTAACAAGTAAGGTCTTACTTCTATAGACAGTAGTTTTCTGGGTGTTTCTAACTCTGTGACTCTCAAATAGGTATATGCACGTTTTTATGCATAACCCTCATTTTTTTTTAAATTCTATTGACTGTGTTCTTTTTGATGGCTGGTGAAAGAAGGCTTTACAGACATTAGCCCCGTCATTACTATGCCAACCTCATCCTATTCTATTAGATTTGATTTATTTAATGGCACTGTATATCATCAGTGCTATCACATTAAATTAGTTGTGTGCTCTCCTTCTGTATGCATTTTTCCCCTCTGTTAACTAGTATAGGAGCCACATAAAACATAAGTTATGTGTTTCTGAACAGATTTGTAAATCATGACAGTGCATGTGCACTGACTTGGTTCCAGTAAAATGTTTTTTTTCCGGAAAACAAGGTGGGAATTTTATTTACTTTGGCTTGCTGCACTCACTGCCACTTTGTTCCACCAGCTAACCCTCATTCCTCTTAACCGTACCTCTTTTCCCTTACTCATTGCCAACCACAAACCCATCTTCTACCAGCCAATAATAATCTTTCTTGCTCCATTTGAAGCATGCTATGGCATGTCTAAGTAACTTCCACATTCTTTCTGCCCACTAGATCATTTCCTGTTGTTTCCTGTTTGTCCTGTCTCCCACTGTTCAGTAACATTCTATCTCACTTGTTCGGTTTCTCATCCTCTGTAATGCTACTCAGTACACATAATCAAATTCTCTCTCTTTCTTAAACCTCAGTAGATCTACCCCCATATTTTAAGCTTCACTTTTGGTTCCTGCAATATTCCTTGTGTTGAATTCAAATTAAGTCCTCCCCTAACCTTGTATATACAACAGCATAACAACACCTTTACAACAGGGTAACACACTAGCATTTAAAATATTAGCAGACATGCATTCAACCTTCTATTCACCACTATCACCCGACACCATTGCACTATGGAAAAACAAGCAGCATTCCATTCCACAACAATGCAAACACACTCTAATGACAAATTTTACTTGTATGAAATAATCGAGCTTCTCGTCTTCTTCATATCCCTCTTATCTCTCCTCACCATCTACCACATCCCACTTAATACACTATACTGTTATTACCCTCAGACTCTCATGCAAGCAATCAATCCAAAAACAGCTAATCGTACCACAGGATACCACCAGATATTCAGATCTGACACCATTAATGTGTTAATTCCTAAATATTTACCAACAAAAGGGACATCTGGAATTAAACAAGCCAGGCATATTCAAACCTTATTGCAGAAATGCAAATACCAGCGTAAACCTAAGTCATACCTCTTACAGCAAGAAATCTGGACAAAGCCATAAATAAAAGTGGGACAAAGGCATAAACATAGGGACAGTTTTTAAATACTGCCATTATAAACTTGTAAAGTTGATAGAATAACAGGTTTTGTATTAGCATGAATTTCCTGAAGGGTATGAAGTCTGAAACTCACATGTCTGTCATTATTTTCTAACTTCAGTCTTTAATGATTTGCCTCTAATTTGCCAGAAAAAAAAACACAATTTTATGAAAAATGGACCAAAAGTATGAGGCAAAAATCTGGACATTCTGCAAAAATCTATACAGTTGAGAGATATGTAATTAAGTACAAATTACTTCTAAAATGTGGGAACATTCACCCTAAACCATAAGCTGTCATACATAAAACAGTTTTGAGCAATCCTAATATATCTTTCTGGAGCAGTTCTACTAAATTAATACAATGTCATACAAATGTCTGAAGTAGGAGGAATAAAGTAAAAGACTTGCATAGTTGGAAATCCCTCAACACCTCTGACATAATAGCAATAACACAAATCTGGCTTAAATCACACACAAAGATGAAATATTGACTCCTGGCTACAAAATTGTCCATAATGATTGTACTAGTAAAAGAGCTTGTGGTGTAGCCATTATATATTCAAAAAAGTTAAACCTTTACATTTGAACCAAACCCAACAGTTTCATTCAAAAGGTGTTACACTGCTGTGACAGGCATTAAATTCCTTTAATTTCATTTGTTCATATTAAGTGTTCTGATTGCTTATGGGAGGCGGACTGACTAATTGACGTTAGTGATGTAAGACTAACTCGGGGAAAACATCAACAGAAAGTCAGATTGTACGCTTGGGGGGTGTAGCAGACAGTAATGGTAATTTACTGAATGCTGTGGTTTGACTGGTAGCAAGAGACAACACATAGACTCGTCTGCTTTTTTCCCAGCTCAGTCTGCACAGAAGATGAGAATCTCTCTTCTATTCCGAGTTCTCACTTTCCCCTGCAGGACATTTGAATCAAGGAAGCAACAGTACCTGTAGTTACTTTCTTTGGTCCTAAAAACTACACAGCAAAAAAAAAAAACAACAAAAAAAAAACAAACTCATCCAGTGTTATGTGCTGCTAGCATTTAGCAGCTAATTATGCAGACAAACAGATAATTAATCACAGGTATGGTGTGTGTGTGTGTGTGTGTGTGTGTGTGTGTGTGTGTGTGCTTGTGTGTGTGTGTGTGTGAAAACAGTAAAACATACCAATAATATGGTTTTATAAATTAGCTATTTAAGTGAGTGGGGATGGTGTTGGAGTTGGTGGAAAAACAGAGGCAATAGCACATTTGTGTTTACTATAATAAATCATTTTTTTCAGATTTCTCTCCCTTTAAATTATTCTGATCTTAGAAGAAGAATCCTGGTATTACGTGTACCAAGTTACAGACTGTAACTACAATACAGCCTGCATATAGTGTCCGATACTATAAGGAAAGCAGCTACAATACAGCCTGATCTAGTGTCTGATACTGTAAGGAAACAGCAAGGAATGGCAATGTAAAATAGTAAGTAAATCTGAAAAAAATGTTAATTTTCAAAATCAGAGTTAGCCTGTACCTTGACAAGACACCAACTACCAGACTTTTTGGCTATAGTGATATTCTGAAAGGGGTACTTTTGCCATTTATTGGTTCATATGTTTATATTCGCTGCTTAATGGAAAAAAATGTTCAAAACGGCAAATTTAAAATGCACTCTAATAAATGTTGCTGTACTTAACAATATTGTTGTTCTTCTTTCGGCTTTTCCCGGTTTGGGGTTGCCACAGCAGAACTCCGGCCCGCTAATGATTGGCAGTAGATTTTTACGGTGCCAGCTCGATGCCCAACTTTCAATAAAGGCACGCCCATTTCACGCATGTCTTTCAAACGCCACTCGACATGCAGACTCCACACAGAAGGCGCTCCAGCCGAGAATCGAATGGGAGAACCTCTTGCTGTGAGGCGACAATGCTACCGCTGCACCACTGTTGCTGTACTTAGCAATAAATACATTAAATCAGGAAGGTGACTCAAATAATACATGCATTTAAGCATGGTCCTAAAATGTATGCAGGGTGCCATGGTTTTAAAATAGCCCAGGGGCCAAGGTGCACTTACTTCACCTCTGGCTGGGTGTATTTTCAATGAATGTGAGTTTCAGTACACGTCCAATGAGTGTCAATTTCAGTACATGCCCAATGAGTGTCAGTTTCAGTGCATGTCCAATGAGTGTCAGTTTCAAAGCTTTTTCAATGAATGTGAGGATCAAGGGAAGAAAAATTAACTGTTGCACTTGCTAAGTCTGTTTTCAATGTGCAATGATTCTGTTTAGTGAATGGCCATTAGTGTTTCTTCTATAAACCTTGAGAGCAGTTTTGTAAGTGCAACAAGTAGCTAACTTCCTTTGGTGTGGAAGGCTCTGGGTTCTAGTCCCACACAATGTACCTGGATTGCTGACACTGCAGTGCAATATAAGGGGGAGGGGGCTGTACTCCTGTGTGTCATCCTTCAGATGAGATGTTAAACCAAGGCTCCAGTCTGTCTGTGTTGGTAGTAGGTGCTATGAGATCTTTTACAGCCACCTGAACTATTGAAAAGAGTAGGGGGGAATTCCGCAATAACCTGGTCGAGTTTTCCTAGTAGTATAAATATAACCAGGGATCTATCCTGAAAAGAGGCTACTAGCCTAGTGGAAATAACCTGGCCAATACAACATAAATAAATTAAAAGTTTTAAATTAAATCCATAATATCTGCCTTCATTTTAAAAAGAAAGAAAATGGTGTGCATGCGGACAGTTTGAGAGAGACAAGCAGTGGGACACTAGAATAGCTACAGGGGTGGGGGTGAGTACACAGGGGGAGCTACATAATCTTAACACATAATATTGGCATATACTAACATTAAGACTACTCACAACATTCTCTGTATCCCAGCCAGATGCCCCGACACCAGCAAGATATTAAACATAGTCACCCACAGAGAATAGCCTTCATTAAACCAATCCTTAATCCTTACTTAAAAATGTGAAAATCATAATGGTGACTGCTTACACTTAATTGCATTACTAAACTGAATATCTCTGTCCCAACAAATATCAGAAATACCACATCTCATCTAGAATTTAAAATCTTAGTGAAAATGTACCTGGCAAAGAAATGGTCCTGTACTTGCAACACCCCATTTCTAAGCCCCCTTTTATTCTGATCTTATCCCATCTATATTTTATAATCCCAATGAAATCATACCTATCAACAAAACAATCCTGCTCTTGTACTAAAAACATTTGTAGATCCCCTCCTTATGCAGCCAAATTAAGTTTGTGTCTTTCAGCTTTTTCCCGGTTAGGGGTCGCCACAGCGGAACTCCTGTCCGCTAATGATTGGCAGTTGATTTTATGTACCAGCTTGCCAGGCCTGACGCACAACCTTCAACGAAGGTATGCCCATTCACGCATGTCTCCACGCAGAAGACGCTCTAGCTGAGAATCGAACCGGACAGCGTCTTACTGTGAGGCGACAATGCTACCGCAGCACCACCACCATGGGTACATGCAGCCAAATTAAGTAAGTGTCATAAAATCCTCGCATGGTGTCTCTTGTTTACTGGTCTCATGTGAATAACTGTATACATCAAATATGCATTTGCCTCATCTGCTGTCTGTGCAAATCTCAGTCTGACTTTATAAACTGTAAAATAATGCTAAATGATGTGTGTGAACTTAGTATGCTGTAAATGCTATATAATGTATTTAACACAGTGATCACCTGTTAAAATATATATACCTCAGTCTTATACAGTATATTTTTTATTTGTTGCCTCATGTTAATTGCCTGTTCAGATGCATGTAATGCGGAGCTTTTTTCTCCTGGGCTTCCTCTGGAAAGAGGTTTTGTGCTGTCAGATCTTCCTGACAATCAAATGGCAAATAAATAAATAAATAAATAAATAAATAAATAAATATGCACATTTGCATCTTCCACTTTAAAGTTTTCACAATCCTCTTTCTACTTCTTTAAATCATTTCTCATATCCGACCAAGTTTATGCCCTGCAAAGCTACATAAGCTCTCTTGAGCTCTACTCTCCTTCTGCTACAAGAAAACATAGATGAATCCTTCAGTCTGATGTTGATTTTCAGTATGGAATGATCAGCCACTGCCAAAGGGGGTAAAATGATATAATCTGATAAGCAGTTGCCTTTCTGCAGAAAAACACCCATAATTGTATTAGCCTCCTTTTTCTTTCATAACCTAGGATGTCATAAATCCTATTGGCTGTGTTGTCTTGGGGAAATTAAAATTTCCTACAGTGATCAAGTTGTCAGATGGTACAAGAAATTCTTCTAGCAACTCAATGAAAGTTGAATAACATCTCAAATCTCTGGCAGAAGTAAATGTTTCTTCCCTTCAGTTCTAATAGTACAGATTGACTAAGTACATGTTTGAAAAATAACTCAGTGTTGGGCACTGCCATTAAATTTTAAATGCAAGTCAACCTTCTTCAAAATATTGTCCTTATGACTCATAGTGCAGCTGTAACCAGTAATACAATAGGCAGTGCCATCTTCCTGAAACCGACTCTATCAGAACGTCTCTGTCAGGTTTATTCCACTCTACAGTGCATTTCCACTGGTCTAAATTTCCTGTGATGCTTCTCACTTGGCATTCATTTTAATAGCTGATCCAACATGAATATATCTTGCGACTATATGTTCCCTTTTAAATTCCTGAAAATAAGAATTTATCTTTAATGAAAAGGAAGGTGTCTAATTTATCTTCAGGATTTAAATATAGACCGTATCAGCTGCACCTTTTGAATCTGCCAGAGACAAATGGCAAATTTAAGTTCAGTGCTATCCTTTTGCATCCATATTTAGTCTGCAATTACTTTCAGCCATTTTCTGTTCACACTTTCAACCATGAATTCTATAGGTAATAGTCTAGATATTACAAAGTCAACTTTTTACATATTCCCACTTTCCTCAGACATAATTCCTTCCAATATGTCTATATTCTAAATCATTTACACCTTCATAAACCTGCCTAATTCTTTTGCATGAAGTATCTACTAAGTGCATGTTTAATGCCTTGTATCTTTGTACTTGGTAAGGTTGACACCATCTTTGACAGAAACTCTCTACAGATGTATGTATAAGATTCACCATTTCTTCTCAAAGTTAACAAACTTTAAACCACATTCTTCACTTGCAACTGCACCAATAGAGCACATTGAGTAGACTAATGTACTTCATACATCTATTCATAGCTGACCTGCTTTTTTCAAACATTACAGCCAGCAAAGCACCATAAACACATTGTTTGTGGGAGAACAAGCCCTACTGTACTCCCACACCCTGATAACTTTTGATTCTCACAGAGTTGCTGCAGCTTTGAGAACTAACACATTCTAAAGTAAAAAGAAAAATATACCTCACTCTTTATACGAGACTCTGCAGTCTTAAATTCCATTTAAATATCTATACTTTGAGCTACACACATCATTCCTACATGTAGTGAGAAAACACATGAACAATGATAAACTTGAGCAATATAACTCGGGCAACTTTGATACAAGCAATCTTGTGACATACACTTGAAGATAAATTATAGGTGTCTGTATTCTTTAATAATAAGTATCCAGCATGATGATTCATGACAGATTTTATAATACTTAATTTGTTAGAATTTTTTCTTGTGGAAGAGTTTTCTTGCAAAGACTGGTAACTTTTCCATCATCATTTTTGGGAAGTAATGCTTTTGCCTGTTCCCATTCACTAAGAATACCTCACTAGACTTCCTCCCCTGGTGCCTTAAATATGGTCCAGGCATTTTATCATATTTCACTTTTTATTACTTTTTCTTTATCCATGTTCAGTATTAGATTCCATTTTTTAATCACATTGACATTTGTTTATTTTAATTAATCTGTGTATATTAGCACAATAAGTTTTCTTAAAAATATTTTACATTTCATTGGACTGTGTTACTACTACCGCATCTTTTTCAATAACATCTATCTCCTTGAGTTTTATTGCATTATTTGTACAAATGTAGCATTGTTTATTGAGTTTTACATTCTATATAAGTTTTTGAAAAATTAAATGCCCTACATTGGTAATTTGTCTTAAATTATTCACATTTTTAGCAGTTTTTATTTTGTGACTACTATAAAACTTTACATTTTCTTTTTCACATTTAGTGTATGACACACTTATTTGGGGCTCCATACTTTATCTACTTTGGCTTCAGTTTTCCTCTTTCATGTTTGACTCCTTTAAAATGGATCACAAAGTTTCTGCATCACAATTGTCAGAAATAGTGTGTGACTCTTCCTATGACCAATGCACTAACACAACTGTCATACTGAACAGACTGCTCACTGTCTATAGAAGATCTTTCTTATCCATTACAGCTGAGTGCGCCTCCAGGCGTTTCTGCAGTTGTCTCCTACTGATGCCTCTAGGTGTCAAATATTGTTTGTTCATATTTGCATTAATAGTGCCAAAATCATGCTAGATATAAGGTATCAGAAGATTTTATCTTAAAACATAAGTGATGGCAAACACAATTGTCTTGATATTTGACCTCTGTCTAAAGCAGCTAAAGAGATATTGAATATTCATTGTATAATGTTTATTTGTATTGTAATAGTTTACATATTTCTCTAAATATGTCAACATTTAGGTAACACAGACAGAACTGCATAGCCTCCCGTGAAAGCTTACAGCTATATAAAGAAAAACCCTGCTGGCAGTATGCGTCTTCCTTGAATGGTTACTGATGTATCATAAGCTGTTTATACAGCATTACAATTAGCCAACTAATCTGTGATATATAACATTAAGTATCCTGTTTTTTGCTTATTTCTGAGTTATTTATAGCACTTTTATTTTACTCACTGTGTGTGAGGTATTAAGTAGAATTTTTTACAATTGTTAAGCATCTGGTTGGGTTTGTTTGTTCTGATTTTTGTTTCCTACCCTCCCTCCCTCTTGGTATCCTGTTTATATACTTGGTGGCTTTGCAGTTGCCCACCCCTACTGTAAATTTGATCTGGGACACTCCTCCCTGTCTAATGTCATTACCTCATTCTACCTATTCCAGGGAGAACATTTGAGAAGGTCAACCCAGTTAGCTTCTGCTCCTCCTTTCCCCTTTCCACTTTACAAAAAAAAAAAACATTTCTAAGCTTGTTTCCTGCCTTTCCTATAAGTTGTCTAGTCCAGATACAGATTTGCTGTATCCAGGACTGTTAGTAAGCTTCTGAGCCCCCAAGCCTTTCTGTGTGTATTAGTAATATGCTTAGTGCATTCAGAGTCTAAAAGAGTTAACACATTTATTCTATTTCATACTGCATAAATCTGTACAAACTGCAGTTGTTTTCTGACCTTGTATTGTCAGCTAAATCTTGCTTGTGCCTTGAAAATTTACTGAGAAGCAGATGATTTCTGCTTGCGTTAGGAAAATAATGAATAGAACAATACTGCTTATATGAAACTCAGACAAGAAGTTCCGCTGTGCCATGAGAACATACACAACTGTAGAAGTAATAGATAATTAGGACAAAGCCTGCTTGAATATATGAACTGCAATCAGCATTTGCTTGTATCTGTATTAGAAAAGTACCTTGAAAAGTAACAGTGTACAATAGACACTTGTAAACGGATTAATAGTAAGCAAGGCCAGGTTGTTTTTCTAAAAGGTTTCTCACAAATCTAGTCATGTCAGCAGAAAATCTGAAGTAACACCTGCTGTAGTACAATGCTTAAAGTTGTGTTTGATTACGTCAGCTTAGAAGGCCATGTCTTGTAAAACAGTATAAGAATGAACTTACTTCCTGTTAGTAGTTAGACAAATCCTTGTGTTTGCATGTTTTTGTCTCCTTGCTGCAAGTAAATTAAAGTGCCTTAACTGAACCTTACGTGTATTGGTCTTTGAATTTTTTTCCTTTGAAAGATTGGTCCTTCGGACCAGAAACCTTCACTTCACCTCGGATCAGACAGGCCAGGTGGCTTGAAACCGTACGGGGAAAAAAACACATTGGTTCTTCTTATTTTGAAAAGTCCTCTGACTGAATTTTCGTACAAAAGAGGCCAGCCACTTTCTGATCTACGACTGAAGGACGGGTTTACTCGAACTAGGTGATCAATCACGAAGGCGCAGGTAAGGTGAATCTACCTTCTTTTTCTGTTTTAGATCAGGGACTAGATTTGTATGTATTCTGTTAGAGACTTTGTTTATAAGTCAGGGACAGAAAGATTACTGTCTTGTCATAGATCAGGGAAACAGAGCAGGTAGGCAGTCATTCTGAAGAGACTATAAAAATATCCGTGGTACCACGTAAAAATAAGGTGTTACGTAACGATTAAAAGGATAGAATAAAATGGGTAATAATTGTACAAAAAGGTCCCAAAATCTGCCGTTAACCAAAGACACGAAATACATGCAGTCACAGCGTGCTAATAATATTAAATACTACTCAAAATGGGTTAATAAATATGAATTTGATGGTAAACTAGAGAAATTCCCGCTTGTCAAACTTGTCAAACAGCTTAAAACCGATTCTAAAGGTCGGGTAAAGAAGTAACGTCAAGTTAGGAATTCCTCAGGCACACAGGTGGATTGAGGAAGTAAACCGAAGGGAACAAAAGAGTAATAATTCAAAAGCAATGTTTTTAGATAAAGAGGATAATAACTTAGTAATAGCATCGGCCCCTCTGCCTCCCTTACCAGAATATGAGGCAAGTGAACAAGTTAGTCCACCCCTGGATATCCTACTATCACTGTAAGTAGAGACACTACAAAAGCAACACCGTTCATTAGAGATCCCATCGAGATCAGGTCTCAAACATGGGCAGGAAACTCAAAAGGGGACATTGAGTTATATCAAATGGGTAGAAATTCACAATATATGAGTGAAGAAGAAATATGCCCACTTATAGAAGTGCCTAATCCTCAGGCAGGGCAAGAAGGTCAGGACCCAACTATTCTAGTGTATAGACCCTGGACTCCAGAAGACATCCGGAAAGCCACTGAGGGAATTCCCCATCCAAAAGTTAATTTTAGAAAGTTCTTAAAAGATTTGCAAGGAATGAGGCTGAGTTATAATTTAAATGGAGAAGAGGTAGAAAAAGTAGTCAGACAAATTGTGGGACCAGATTGGCACATGATTAGTGGTGACTGGAATCCCTGTGATATTGCACTCAGGCCCCTCCCACATAGTAGTGCAAAGTTAGACAACAGAGTGAAAGGTCTTACAGACCGAATCTCTGAGAAATGGAAGCCTAGGGCAGACTGGACTTGCATTAATCAATGCATCCAACAAGAAGGTGAGACTGTTGACAGATATTATGCCAGACTGTTAGAATGTTTTAATAACCATTGTGGAATGCAGGTTCCTGAAGACCAGACACATGATTCCCCATATGAACAGCAGTTAAAGAATGCATTTTTGAAAGGCAGTATTGCACCCATTAGCAGTTTTATTACAAAACACATGGTACATCATCATACAAGCAGATTACAGTCATTGCTTGAATATGCTAGGCATGCCGAAAGGCATTTTAATAGTAAAAAGAAGAAGAAAGCCCAAGTATTTTCTGTAGAAGATGGAGCCGAAGTTTATGTAGTACAGTCCGGGAAGAAGGGCAAGAGAAATGCCCAGGGAAACAAACAATCTGATCAACGATCAGAGGACTTTGAAGGGTGAAAGAAAAGGGGTGAATGTTTTAAATGCGGTAAGAAAGGACACTTGGCAAGGGATTGCAAGAAAAACAAGAAGGCAACCACGGAAGATAAGGAGGGTGAGGGCTGACTATATGGTAGTCAGGAATCACTAGAAGGGGATAGCAGAGAAGGGGCAAATGAATATGTGATAGAGGGAGTAGAGAATGTGACAGAAGACATAGAGAAAGTGCAAGAAGTCACGGATAGTGAAGAAAATGAAATATTGGATTTGGCTTTATTGAGCTTAGAGCTCTATTTAGCAGACACTAAACCAGAAGTCACACTCCTGGTAGAAGGGAGGGAAGTCACATTTTTGTGTGACTCAGGGGCCTCACAGACCCTGATACATCCCTCCAAACTGCCAGAGAACTCAGAGTCACCTGATTACATATTAGTGAAAGCAGCTAATGGACAGCTGTATCGGGAGCCCCTCTCCCATAATATTGTGATAACTGATCCTGTTTCAGGATGACCCAGAAAAGCAAAATTGTTGTTTTTGCAAAATGCCCAGTAAACCTCTTGGGCAGAGACCTTATGCAGCTATTTAGTACAGCAGTAGTTCCAACCATGCAGGGTATGGAAGCACAGCGGCAAATTGATACCTTTACAGTGCAATCGGAGGGTAAAACATATTATTGGTACAGCCAGGACTTGGTTACGACTGGTCCAGGGGAGGTGACCGAAGAGTTGATGAACATAGCCGTCAGCAAGTTCCCCTCCATTGACACTGATAAACAGCACTTGTTGCACTGTACTCTGTATTATTGTAACACACCAGGACCTGATAAGGAATATGAGCAAGAATTGTTTAGAAACTGTGCAAACAGATTGATATTATGTAATCTGTACTGGGACACAGAAGGGAACAGTGTAGCCAGCTGTTCATTGCCCCAGGAGTTCTTTGCACTTTATAAATCTAATCGATTACCACATGTTAGCTTAACCAAGGACAAAAATGTGAAATGGGTAGACTAAGGAGAAAAAGTCATGAGATGGGAGAAACAGACAGAGTTAGAACTATCAGAACAGGGAATACAAATGCAGAAGTTGAATTGGATAACTCAGACCCGCCCAGCTGTACACTTGCAGTCTAGCAAGGACAGCTGATTAGCACTCCTATTGAAGGAGGAAGAGAATGACTTACAGAATATACCAGAAACTCTCTGGTCAACAGGAAAATCAAATGTAGGACTTATTCATACAGCGGGACCAGTTACTATTATGCCAAAGGCAGCATTTAGACCACAAAAAAGACAGTATCCCTTAAGGAAAGATGGAGAGGTAGGAATCAAACCTATTATAGCAGCTTTGCTTAAGGAAGGGGTGCTGGTGGAATCTCCTGATTCACCATGTAACACACCCTTATTTCCTGTTAAGAAAGCGAATGGGGAGTGGCGTATGGTCCAAGACTTACAAGCTGTAAATGAAGCAGTAATACCAAGGGCACCTACGGTGCCAGATCCACACACGCTGTTGAATGATTTAAAACCTCAACAGAAATATTTTTCTGTGGTAGATATCAGCAATGCTTTATTTTCGATACCGATACACCCTGACAACCAGCATTGGTTTGCATTTACATTTCAGGGGAAAAGGTACACATATACACAACTACCACAGGGGTATTGTGAAAGTCCAACAATATTCTCACATGAAATGGCAAGCAACTTGGTGGGATTTACCCCACCAAGAGGTAGTCAGATTTTGCTTTATGTTAATGATATCCTGCTGGCAGCCCCCACCCAGCAAGATTGTAAAGAAGATACCATAGTGCTATTACAATTTTTAGCCACTGAAGGACATAAAGTAAACAAAAATAAACTGCATCTTTGGAAAAAATAAGTTAAATACCTAGGATATGTAATATCCAAGGAGGGTAGGACATTAGATGAGAACAGAAAAATAGCGATTTTAGTTTTGGAATTACCAAACTATCATAAACGTTTTTTCCAAACTGTAGATTGTAAGCAAGGTTATATGACATCAGTGTTAACACAGCAGCATAGGGACAAGCAATGCCCTATTGCTTATTATTCATCACAACTGGACCCAGTGGCACGGTCTTTACTTCACTGTGTACAAGCAGTAGTTGCAGCTGCAATGGCAGTACAGACTTCGGCCTCAGTAGTGTTGTTCCACCCTCTCACATTGAGAGTGCCTCATGCAGTCGCGATTATTTTACTGCAAGAGAAGGTAGCATATCTTTCCCCTGCTAGGCATCTTTCCTGTATGACTATATTGTTGAGCTAACCTCACATGATAATTGAACGTTGTATGACTTTGAACCCTTCTACCTTGCTCCCAACCCCTGCAGATGGCACACCACACAGCTGCCTGCAGGTGATTGAGCAAAAGACACTACCTAGAAAAGATCTTACGGATGTTCCCTTGGATGATGCCGAGGTGAAATATTAAGTGGATGGCTCATGCAAAAGGGGTCCTGCAGGACAGAACCTAGTAGGATATGCAGTAGTTTCTGACACAGACATTATAGAAGCAAAATCTTTACCACATAGTTTATCTGCACAGGCAGCAGAATTGATTGCCTTGACACAGGCATGTACCTTAGCAAAGGGTAAAAGTGTAAACATTTTTACTGACAGCCAGTACGCTTTTTCTACTGTACATGTTTTTGCGCAACAGTGGAAAAATCGAGGAATGATAACATCTACTGGCAAACCGATTAATCATGCATAGTTTATTTTAGATCTTTTAGAATCTATTCAGTTACCTCAGAAAGTAGCTATTTGTAAATGCACAGCTCATACCAAGCAACAGGACAGGATTTCAAAAGGTAATGCGAGAGCTGATACAGCTGCAAAGCAGGCAGCTTCAGAAGTGCTTCTTTTGAATGAGAAATTACAACCTTCTGAGATTTTAGACTTAGAAATGTTAAAAACAATGCAGACACTTACTACGAAAGTTGAAAAACAAAGATGGGTAAAACGAGGAGCAATTCTTGAAAAGGGGCTGTACATCTCTAAAGAAAGGAAACCGATATTGCCATCTAATATGTTTAGATATGCAGCTTTGTTGAGCCATGGGCAGAGCCATGTCTCAACAGGGGGGATGGTACAGCTGGTGAACCGAGTGTTCATGACATATGGTATGCCACGTTTGTAATAAACATCATGCACAAGGGGCATTAAAGCCCAAGCAAGGGAGTTTCCCTACACCACCGTATCCATTTCATACTATTTGTATGGATTTCATAGAGTTGAATAAATGTGAAAATATGAAGTATTGTCTTGTCATTGTAGATATGTTTTCCAGATGGGTGGAAGCCTTTCCGACTAAAAATCCAGATGCTACAACAGTGGCCAAAGTCCTTGTAAAAGAAATCATCCCTAGATTCGGCATTCCGGAAAGGATCTACAGTGACAATGGCATGCACTTCGTGAATCAGACCATACAACAGCTAAGTAGATTTTTCAGAATTTCTTTAAAGAATCATTGTGCGTATCACCCGCAATCAGCAGGGCTAGTAGAGAGGCATAATGGGATTTTAAAGAGTAAGCTAAGAAAGTTAATATCAGAAACACAGAGAAACTGAGTGTACTGTCTGCCCCTGGCACTGTTGAGCATGAGAACTGTTCCAAATGCAAAAGGATTGACTCCGTTTGAAAAGCTCTTTGGAAGGGCTTACTATATACCTCAGTGGAAATCTCTCATGCCCGCAGACCAGGAAGCTGATAGTACATTAGCAGAGTATACGTGTAAGTTATTAAATTCTAAACATTTGCTGCAGTTAAATTCTGTTTCAGATAAAGAGCGAACCAAACCGTCAGAAGTGGCAGTGCCCCCTGGAGCGTGGATCTGGCTGAAGGTAGTCAAGAGAAAGAACTGGACATCTCCAAAGTGGGAAGGTCTGTATCAAGTGCTTTTGTCAACACCCACTGCAGTCAAGATAGCGGAACGTGCCTCTTGGACCCACCTGATGCACTGTAAACTAGTTAAAAACTTTGAACTGAACAAAAATCTTGTTACATGCCAAGAGTAAAAATGATAGAGTCCAGAGGAAACAGGAGTGCAGAAGAACTCTTTCCTCAGAAGTATTGCATAATCATCCTGTTAACTGTATTTGTGACAATAATCTTTTTGCTGTGGCCTTTCCTTTTCCCAGCCACACAGACTGAACTGAATAAACGTGAAGCATTACTCATAAACTGGCATCCAAACTTTAACACTTACCAGGCAATTAAATATGTGTATGCTGAGACTTTCAATGTTTCGAATTGCTGGGTTTGCACAGCTTTGCCGACAGCATACGGGGGGTTATTAATGACTACAGTCCCCCTAGGGGTCAATGAGACCTGGGAGAACTTGATTTATGATACCTCAACCATTACAGCACAAGATAAAATAGCATTGCACTTGTCTGTTCCACAAAAGGGAACTGTGTGTTTTTATAAAAATGATACTGTTCAGGTGGGTTGGAGCAATTGCAATGTGACTGTTCCTTATAGATGTTATACTAAAGGAAACAAAGTAGATCTTTATTGTAATACAAACTATGATTCATTTCTTGGATTGATGCATAAAACACTTGAAGTAAAACATAATTCTGTTCTTTATAAACAGCTGTCTATGATTGATAGAAAAATGTTTCATGCAGGGCGAGTGTACATTCATAGCAAGGTTACTACTAAAGTAGAGGATTGTTATTTTGTGTGTGGCAGAAAGGCATACAAATGGTTACCTGAGAATTGGTCCGGCAGTTGTTTTTTGGGTTACCTGGTTCCGGCCATACGACACACTGCAGTCTTGCCTCATGGGAAAATTCGAAATGTCCTAGAAGTCGTCAAGAAACCTGTAAATACAGTGGAACAAATCAATGCGCGTTGGAAAGACCATCATTCCCTAGGCAAAGGGCTGACACATATGGACTTGAGTGATAGTGTTATACCGTGGGGAGGCATATTACCGGCATATGGAGCAGTGAAATCGATCTGGGAGCTGAGAAAACTGTCAAAACGTCTTGAAGTAATGAGCAACGCAACTTTTTCTGCTCTTGAATTGGTGACTGATGAACTGAATGCTATGAGAACTGTAGTGCTCCAAAACCACATGCCTCTCGACTTCACCCTAGCGGCGAGAAGTGGTACGTGCACTTTAATCCAAGAAGAATGCTGTTCGTATATTCCTGACCATAAGCACGAGATAGACAATCATCTCGAGGTAATTCAGCAAGTGTCGGCCATGACCAAACCATGCCCAAACCCACTGATGGACTTTTTCAGGAAATGGTTTGGGGGGGTGGGGTACCATCCTAATGAATATCCTGATTGCCATTTGTGTAGGTATGCTCCTACTGGGAGCATGTGTTTGTTGTGGTATCCCCTACATGAAAAGACTGATTAAAGACCTTATAGACATGTCGGTTTCTGAAACCTTATATCAAAGTACTGAGTTTGAAGAACTGTTAAAAAACTGAAAATGCTTTCATAAGTTTAAACTGAATGACTCTCTTAACTGCAAATCCTGAGTGGAAGAGGTTAGGAGAAGAAAACACACTGTTTATGCTTATTTTGAAAGTAGAATAAAAGTATTAATGGGGGGAAATGTTAGAAAATATGTATTAATGTGTGTATTAGTAATATGCTTAGTGGAGTCAGAGCCTAAAAGAGTTAACACATTTATTCTATTTCATACTGCATAAATCTGTACAAACTGCAGTTGCTTTCTGACCTTGTATTGTCAGCTAAATCTTGCTTGTGCCTTGGAGATTTACTGAGAAGCAGATGATTTCTGTTTGTGTTAGGAAAATAATGAATAGAACAATACTGCTTATATGAAACTCAGACAAGAAGTTCCGCTGTGCCATGAGAACATACACAGCTGTAGAAGTAATAGATAATTAGGACAAAGCCTGCTTGAAAATATGAACTGCAATCAGCATTTGCTTGTATCTGTATTAGAAAAGTACCTTGAAAAGTAACAGTGTACAATAGATGCTTGTAAATGGATTAATAATCACTAAGGCCAGGTTGTTTTTCTAAAAAGTTTCTCACAAATCTAGTCATGTCAGCAGAAAATCTGAAGTAACACCTGCTGTAGTACAATGCTTAAAGTTGTGTTTGATTACATCAGCTTAGAAGGCCATGTCTTGTAAAACAGTATAAGAATGAACTTACTTCCTGTTAGTAGTTAGACAAATCCTTGTATTTGCATGTTTTTGTCTCCTTGCTGCAAGTAAATTAAAGTGCCTTAACTGAACCTTATGTGTATTAGTCTTTGAAGTTTTTTTCCTTTCACAGTTTGTTTGTTCTGATTTTTGTTTCCCGCCTTCCCTCCCTCTTGGTATCCTGTTTTTATACTTGGTAGTTTTGCAGTTGCCCACCCCTACTGTAAATTTGATCTAGGACACTCCTCCCTGTCTAGTGTCATTACCTCATTCTACCTATTCCAGGGAGAACATTTGAGAAGGTCAACCCAGTTAGCTTCTGCTCCTCCTTTCCCCTTTCCACTTTACAAAAAAAACATTTCTAAGCTTGTTTCCTGCCTTTCCTATAAGTTGTCTAGTCCAGATTCAGATTTGCTGTATCCAGGACTGTTAGTAAGCTTCTGAGCCCCCAAGCCTTTCTATGTTGGAGGGAAGCCTTCTAACTTAACTTTGTTTCTTAGAACTAGCCAGTTTTCTAGTTTTAGCACTCAAATCTATTTATTTGAGCTTAGCACTTGTTCAGAACTTGTTGTAAGCACTAAATAAGCTACAAATTACTACAGCACTCAACTTTCCTCACTTGTCTAGAGGAAAGCAGTTTTTAGTACTTAATAAATAAGCACCTATCCAGGCATGTCTAAGGGTCAGCTCCCGGTGTTTTCGTCTGCCTACCTGATGAATCTGGGCATCTTGGGGCAATGCAGCAATTGGCTCATGTACACAGACAACAGTCTCCTCCTACCACCCGACACTACAACCTGTGAGAGATGCACTTATATAGCTAAACTGGAAGCAAAGCTCTCTTTACCCAAGACTGGGCTAGACAGTCAAGAGGAGAAGGTAAACATTTGCACCACACCACACTCATCACATAGTCCCTCAAAACCTACACCACCAAAGAGCACACATAGAAACACAAAACACACACCTACATTCGTGGAGGCTCTCAATAAAAATCTACCCAAGCAATAGGGACCTCCAAAGCAGAAACGTAAGCAACCTCCACCCCCCAACACAACCCAAATGACACATAGGCCACAAACTTAGTGTGCCACTCAACCACAGCCCATAAGGCATAACAACGTACCCAACACTCTAGTCATAGGTGACTCTATAGTCAGGCACACTGATGTTCCACTCACCAGGCTAAACATGGAGAAAGTTACTGTCAGCTGCCTGTCAGGTGCTAGGATCCGCCACATAATGCATGCACTCCACAATAAGTACAAATATGACTCTGTCATTGTCCATGTTGGTGTGAATGACCTGAGACGTACCTCTCCGGATTGCATGAAAAGAGACATGGAGGAGCTGTCTGATTTTGTAGCCCAGGCATGTATGACCCCAGCCCTGAGTAGCATCCTGCCATCACCCAGAATGATACCACAGTCTCTCTCTCTCTCTGTCTTTCGGCTTTTCCCGGTTAGGGGTCGCCACAGCGGAACTCCGATCCACTAATGATTGGCAGTAGATTTTTACATGCTGGCTTGCCAGGCCTAACGGACAACCTTCAATGAAGGAACGCCCATTCACGCATGTTGACACACACAAGATGCTCTAACTGATAATCGAACGTACAACGTCTAACTGTGAGGCAACAACGCTACCACAGCACCACAGTACAAGGACAAAATGATTGACTTCAACAATTGGTTAAGCTTCTGGTGTCATTCTAAGGGGATCCAGTATCTGTCTGTTTGAGATGACATGATCGACAAACCACAATGCTTTGCCAGAGATGGCCTGCACCTGTCTCCCTTGGGGTTCCAGATACTGGCTAAGGCTCTTGCCACCCCTATAGTGCCTTTTTTAGGCAAGATTCAAATGACAAATTCACCACCATAACAGGTACAAACAAGCAAAATCTGAGGGTAATGCTACTTAATGCTAGAAGTCTAAACCTCAACATGCACTCATTTGAGGCACTCCTTAAAATGGAGAACATTGAAATCTGTGCAGTGACAGAGACCTGGTTCAAGGCTCCAGAGAGCACCCCTGCATTACCAGGCTATAATTCATACCACACCTTTTGGCCACCTAACCTGAACCAAAACACTAAAGGTGGAGGCATGTCCATATTCATTAAGGATATCCACACCTCCAGGCTAGCTGCTCAGCATAATGCATCCAAGAATATCCAAGTGCAACTAACTCTGGGCAAGACTGCATTCCAAATTGTAGCTTGCTACAGATCCCCCACTATGCCCCAGGATTCCCACTCCTCATTTCTTGATACACTGGATAATATTAGGGTACAAACTAACACCCTAATAATGGATAATTTCAACTACCCCACCATTAACTAGGAAAACTACTCATGTACCAACTCTTGTGCTCAACGTTTTCTGGAATTCATAAATTCCAATGCCTTGGATCAACTTATCCACATCTCCACCAGGGGCAGCAATATCCTAGACCTGGTCATTACCAACATGGGCAACCGGTGTTCCACACCAGAGGTCAATTCCTTGTTGGTCAGATCCGACCACAAGCCAATCACCCTAGACATCCACATCCCACCCCCACCCCCCATTAGGGAAACCACCGTAAAAAATTTCTCCAAAGCCAACTTCACGCTTCTTAAAACAGAAGTGGCAAACTTCACAACACCCGTGCTGACTGACAATAGAGGTATGACTGATGAATCCTATTAAAATGCACTTTATAAGCACTTACATGAGTGCATGGATCGGGCAATCCCTAACAAAACCAAGATGCTATCCTCCAAAAAAAGGAAGCCAATCTGGTGGTCCCCTACCATAAAAAACTCTACAACAGAAGAAAGAAACTGTTGCAAAAAAGAGTTAAATCCCATGATTGGAGGAACTCAGTAGTTAGCCTCAGTAAGAAGCTGAGATCCCTCATAAAATACTCCAAAGCTAGTTATGAAAGTAAAATCGCCACTGATTCTAAACACAAGTACATAGCATTCTATAGCTATGTCAAGAATCTCAATGGCAACATTCAGATCTGTTCTGAGTTACAGCACAATAGCACTAAATATACAGAACCAACTGATATTGCCAACATCCTGGCAGATAGGTTCAGTGCTAACTTTACCCCTCTCTCACCCCCTAAAGGGCCCATCTCTATACCAGAAGAATGCAAAGTTCCTGTAATCATGGCTGCACAGGTAAAAAACACACTCTCCAAAGCCAAGAACACAGCATCCTTGGGACCTGACAACATCCCAGGCTGCGTTCTACATGAACAACAGAACAAAGTGGCACCCCACCTAAGTACCATGTTCAATCATAGCCTCACCTCAGGCATTGTGCCCACTGAATGGCGCACAACAACGGCTATCCCACTCCACAAAGGGGGAACCACCACAGACCCCCAGGAACTACCGCCCCATTAGCCTGACGAGCCTGGTCTGCAAGGCTATAATGTATCACCATGGAACTTATAAACAATGACATTGGTAATCTCCAAACTCTGGACCCTACCCAGTTCAGGTTTGTAAAAGGCAGATCATGTCTCCTAAACCTGATGGACTTCTTTGAAGCGGTCACCAAAGCCGTAGATGAGGGTAAGGTGGTTCACACTGCCTATCTAGATCTCGCCAAGGCTTTCAACACCATCCCCCACACTGGAATTATAGATAAACTTTCTAAACTAGGTATAAATCCCTATGTCACAAGATGGGTTGCCAACTGGCTCACTGACAGAACCCACACTGTGAAAGTAGCAGACTCTAAATCCAACTTCAGACCAGTGACTAGTGGAGTACCACAGGGTTCAGTCCTAGGTCCTCTGCTGTTTGGTATCTACTTCTCTGAAGTACAGGCTAACACAAAAGGTCTTTGGCTAACAAAGTTCACAGGTGACTGCAAACTAAGAGGCATAATCAGAACTCCTAATGATGTGGACATCCTACAAAAGGGCCTCACTGAGATAGATATCTGGTGTCAAAGCCATGGCCTCAAGCTCAATGCCAAAAAGTGCATTGTCATCTCTTTTGGTAAAAACCCTGTACCAATGAACTACCACATAGGTGGTAGTCTACTTAACACCAAAAGTGTGATAAGAGACCTTGGAACACAGGTGGACAGTAGTCTCTCCTTTGATAATCACATCACCACAGTAGTCAGGAAATCCTTCTACGTGGCACACCTCATCACAAAAGGTTTCTCATCCAGGAAAAAAAGAGGTCATTGTTCCCCTCTACTCATCACTCATTAGACCCATTATAGAGTACAATGCCCCTTTTGGTATGTACCTCACAACACATTTACAGCAACTGGAAAGGATGCAGAAATACCTCACAAAGAGGATTACCAGCCTCAAACAGATGCCCTACACAGACCGTCTCAAAAAACTCCAGCTTTACTCTGTCGCATATCACCTACTCAGAGGCGATCTCTGCCTAACATATAAAGCTATGTCAAACCAGAGCTGTTGGACATGCTCCACTTAAAGAAATCCCAATCCCCCCCGAGCTACACCCTCTAGGGACCTAAACCTTGTCACCACAATAAACAGAACATGCTGGAGGGATAGATTCCTGTCCCAGGGACTTCCCATACTCTGGAACAAACTACCTGTCTGTATCAAACAAAGCTCCTCATTAGCACTCTTCAAGAGAAATCTTGATTATTGGATGGCGATAGGAAATTCACCCCGGGGTTTACTTCTGTGGCTCTGCTTGACATGGGGCACAGGGAAATAATTTTCTTGGGTGGCAAAAGCCAGGGTACCATTTGGCTAGGCTTTTATAGGCCCAAAGGCCAATAGCCTAGTACCTACCTATGAACCTATAATATTCATGGACTTTATTTTGACTTACAAAATCAAGTTTAAATCATCAAACTGAATGAATGCCACTGATGTAAAGATTAATTTATCCTGAATAGTTTGCCATTTAGGGTTTTCTAGTAACGTTTATGGTTCCAAAGTTATGAATATCTGTTTTTTAAAGGCTCAAGTCATACCCACTGTGAGTTAAAAGCACACATTCAAAAGAGCTGTACTGGACGTAATGATCTTCCTACCCACATTATCAAACTACAAGCGTTCACACTATTAAAAAAAAGGAGGACCTGATGAATGAAAATAAATATTATAAAAATAAATGCTCTTTCTTTTTGGGACACTATTTCAGTTTTCTGTTTTTCCATATTTTCTATGTTTTTCTACTTTTCTGCCTACTTACTAATATTTGATAAGCCAGAAATATGCTAGGTCAAACATCTCTCATATGAGATGGTGTTATTATTATTACTACTTTTTCATGTATTCATCTTTGTCATAAAGTTGTGTACATTTCTTAACTACAGTCTGTGCTTACTATATTCGCCATTACTATAGTTAAACATATTTATGTGCTGTGTTGTCTTATGGGTAGTGGCCTATAAATGAGGTTTGGTAACAAACTAATTTGTCCAGGGACATCCTGAGAAGGGGGTTAGAGAAATATATTGATGGGAGTCAAGAGGGTGGGGTGAAAGGGTTAAATGGGAGGAGGGATGATTGGGAGGAAATGAGGTAAGGATGGGGAGGGGGCTTAAGAGGTTTAGGCAAGTGTAACTGGGTAAGGAATCACATTTTGGAATGAACTTGTGACTGAAAGGGTTACATCCATGATGAGTAGTAGGTACTGTGGTAGGCCTTGGGTTTTGATGAAAGGGGGTAATGTGGTAAGTAGCCATGGTCAGTGGTGATATGGATGTGGAAGGCATGATTGCTGGGTTATTAGTTTCTTATAATTTAGGTCTGAAGTTCAGGTGTGTGATAGAATTTGGAATTGGTGGTGGTCAGGTGGTCACACTTTACACTGTGTGTTCCCTTTTTTTTTTTTTTTTTTTTGTCTGTTGGTGGGTGCAAAGGCAACAGTTTCCAGGGGTTTGGGGGCTGTACAGTAGTGGAAGGTAACGGTCGTTGAATAGCTTCTACGTGACTGCCTGAAGTTGAGCTTGGGCAGAGGGACAGGGATTGAGCAACATATACACTTAAGCTCTCCATTTTGTGTTGTTCCTCTTAAAGTGGTACTTGTGAGAGAAGTTCCAGCTGCTACATAAGGCCAGCTATTTCAGTGGATGAACTCGTTTCTGTTTTGGGCTGCACAGTTGCGGTTCAATCCACTGGGTCAGGAATTACCATATGTCTGCCTTTTATATGGTGACTTTCAACTGTGTGATTTGGGGGGGAGGGGGTTGAAAAGCGGAATCGTATGCTGCTTAATTAGTTTTGGCATTTTTAAAAAGGGAGGATTGGCTGGCTGTGATTTGGGTTGTTGCTGTTTGTTTGGAATCTGTCTTAGCTGTATGGATTTAGTGGAATGGCCAGCTTTGTGCCTTATAATTTTGATCACTTGAGAAGTTGCCAAGAGCTATTCCTAATCAGGATTTGGGTTTCATTGGTGTATTTTCCTCAGCTGCAGCAGATGGTGGATTTTTGCAGGCTGTGAGTGAGGTAGAGCTATGATCGTCACAGCATATGCACTGTAAGACCGTGTGTTGAGTTCCCCGTGAAGAATGGTTGTCGGACATGCATTTGTGTGTGGCTAACAACTATGGGGGATGACTAAGCCACAGCCTGCCCTAATTTCTTGATTTTGCTCTGCTCCCCTTAGGAATCATCCATCGCAGTGGCACAGCAGGTAGCAGATTTGCCTTCTATGCAGTGGTTCTGGGTGGTATTCCATATCAGGCAAATTGACTACTGATAATACAGTGTACCACGAGAGGTGAGCTGATGAACATTATCCTTCTGGTCATTTCGTGCAGAAATGGTTATGGCCTGCATGATTGACAAACCAGAGGCCAGTGAAGCAATATGCAAATGTGACATGATTGGCACAGCATGCAGATATGCTAGTGACCTCATGCATAATTACCGTATTTGTGGTGGAGCGTTTTGTGAAAGCTCCATAAACAGGCCATTTGTGCTAGTGAAAAAAATTAATGTAACGTCGGCAATGTACATTTTCAATGACAGTAGCAGTAACACTGGGTAGCACATGCATGCATGCTACACCCTGATCTTGGTAGTGTTGGAAGCACTATGACAGTAATATAAAGTCATGTATTACAGACTCCCACCACCTCTGATTTACTTACCATTCATAATCACAGAAACATTTACAAATAAATTTGGGCAATGTACTTCAGTCAACCATCTCACATTTATTAATCTATGTATCTCCCCAATTATTGCCAGACTGTCTCTAATCATATATTTGTCAATATCAATATCTGTAAAGGATGATCAGCAAAAGAAAATAAACTGTTATTTGGACTCTGCAGCTGCAGTTGTTGCAATTAGTTAATGAAGGCAGTGCACCTTTGCAGCTGCATACTGCAGGCAACTGCTGTAATTTCAGTTTTCCATGAGTTTGTTAAAAAAAAAAAGTTTTATGCAGTGGCAGGTGGTCGTATGTAAAAAGTGAACTCTGAAGTGAAAAGTGACAGGGGGTGCAGGGGGGCTTGCTCTCCTGCTAAGGGAGAAAACAACATCATATATGTGTGTGCCTAGGTAACAAAGTGAGCTGTGTTACTAGTGCCTTTAGACAGTTATAAATGCAACCTAGCATCAGTAAATCATAATATTTGTAAAGGGTGATCAGCCACAGAAAAAAGAAGCTGTGTTGCTAGGGGCCTGTTCTTATTTTAATCCGTTAACGTGATGTCTGGGTTTCCCATAACTTAATGGCTGTCTCACATTTGTAAGTTAATTTCAGCTATTATCCCTGGCTCAACATGCCCGCATTTAATTGCGGGAATTGAATTTTCAGTCACTGCACATGTCTGCAGGTATGTGCTTGCTGATCACAATGAATGACATGAAATACTTGAAAATAATTATTCATGAATGCTCCGTGACCCATGGTGTTGGGCGAGGTTTGGGTGGGGCTTGCTACTGTGCATCTGGGGGGGGGGGGTTAATGATCATCAACAAATCCGGGTTGTGGTTTTCTTGCATTGAATGTTGTGCTTTGCTGGTGTGGGTTCCTTGGTTCGGTGGTGGCGGCGTGTCGTTTGTTTTTTCTTTTCTGAGGAGTGCATTGTTGATGTATGTTTGTGAGATGCATGAGCATCATATTTCTACGCTGTACAGATCTTGGAGTTGTCTAGATTTTGTATCATGGTTTTGGTCATTTTCTCATAAATTATGGTCTTCTGGCACATCGTTGGTGAATCGCTGAGGGTGGATGTTGGAGCACACTGATATACATTTCAGTTTCAGGCTTCCTGCTGCCCTAAGAGGTGAGAGGCATCAGGAGTAGTGGTGTTTACGTGTGTGCTGAAGTCAGGAGCTGTCCAGGAATTAGTGGCTGTTTCCTTTGCATGTTCAGTGAGACTGTAACAGTCATGGGGGTTGGTGCCCTTTGGAAGTGATATAGGGTTGCCTCCCCCCTTCACACATGGAGGCTAGATATAGAGATACCTTTCAACTTCCCAGAATTTTGCAGATTGTCCAGATTTTTACTTAGGGTGTTGGTTTATTCCTTATGAAAGTTATTGTTTTTGGCAAATTACTGGGAAGATTTGAGGAATGCAATCACTAGATAAAACATACATTGCAGTTTCAGACTTTATTCTTTTAGAAATGCCATTTGATGCGAGCCTGGTTACTCTTGCTATGTGTTTTTTTTTTTTATTTTTTATTTTTTTCTGTGTGTTGATAGGAACATTGCTTAAAACTGCCCCTTTTAGGTCCAGCTTTGTCCACATTTCATGGATTTAACTACTTCCTATTTGGTGTGACTACTTTGATGTTTCCTTAGAAACTTTTTCTATAGTATTACTCTTCAGTCAGTTTACTATACATGTTTATATAGTCAGATTCTGTTAATTGGACAACTTGTTGGGACTGGCCTACGAAGCAGGACAATGGTATGTTGTTTTCACAGAGAGCTTTGCTGTTGTGATGCTGAAAGGTAGAACAACTTATTTTCTTTGAGTTACAGATGTATGGTGACAAACCAGTTAAGCCATGTGGTATTGCAGATGTCTGTAGGACAGTGGAACTTTAAGAAAGAAATCTTAGGAATCAACTGGATTTCATAGTGCGGTTGTACCTCTCAGTGAGCGGTATAAAATGGTATCATAATTTGCTTGTGTTGAGGTATGTGGGTAAACTGGTTTCTCACAAAAAGAAAAAAATAGCTGCAGACGCTTGGGGTTGCGTGCTTATTGTACCTGTGGTATGGTGTTTTACAAGATGGCTGCATGTCTGGTTATTGTACCTGTGGTATGGTGTTTTACAAGATGGATGCATGTCTGGTTATTGTACCTGTGGTATGGTGTTTTACAAGATGGATGCATGTCTGGTTATTGTACCTGTGGTATGGTGTTTTACAAGATGGATGCATGTCTGGTTATTGTAATGGTGTTTTGCAAGATGACTGGAGGGGCTTTGTGATGTGGTTTTCATTTGCATAGCCATTTTTGTTCCTAGGTTATCATCCTTTATCGTGCATGATGATTGTGTTGCTTGTTCAGATGGTTAATTCCTCCAATGTAGCTGGGCTTGGGGATATAGGGGATTGTTTAATTTGTTCAGAACTGCAGGCTATAATAGACCTCAATTTGTCCTGACAAAGCTATATTCTGTTTGCTGTCCACTTGTCTTTCTCTTAGCTTATCTGCCTTTTCTAGTTATTTTGTGGGTCCATAATATAAATAGGTTTAGTCAGACACCTTCATGGAATAGATACGGGGTAGGTGAGAGAAAGCACCATCTTTTACCATCTCGGCCCCACAGTGTGGTGTGATGTGACTGCTCAGCAGTTGATGTCTGGGAACAGTGAGTAGCAGTTGTCCTGCTACGTGCAAGGCAGTGGCTCCAGCCTGTGAGGGGGGGGGGGGTTCCGATGACACTGAGTTCCAGATTTCAGATCCTTCAGAGAAGGCATGTCAACACAAAGCTGGTAATGATGGCCACTTCCTAAGTTTATAGAGCAATATTTAAAATGGGTACAGACTTTTGGACCTTGCATATTTCTCAGCTGTACATGTTTCACAGAATGTCCAAATTTTTACTAATATTTTCGTGTGTACCTCACTGCTATGTGGTAGTTGATCCCATATCCATGCATTGGAGATGGGGATGTGTATTCTTTCACAGGATATTGGGGAGGGAGGTTTGGCATAATGATTAAGGTGCTTACCTCACATATACAAAGTACAGGATTAATTGTCTTAAGTTTAAAATAGCTCACAAGGGAAGCTAGCCTAGTATTTACCAATGTATCAGCATATTTAGCACAATCTCACTTCATAAATTGTGTGTTTTTTTTTTAGCAGCTGTGTCCAGATTTGCATTAAGAGGTTGAAGGGTATGCTTGTAACGGTCTTTAATTTGCAGAATTGCTAGCTGTCGGGCTTCATAGCTTTGGGGCGGCAGTGGTTCATAACAGCTTCTGCATAGGCCTTTTGCTGACTATGACTGGTGAGTGTTAACTGCACATGCCCATAGTGTCAATCGTGGTTGAAGGGGATGGAACAGGGTGGATTACAGGAGGAATGTACTTCTCCCTGCCCAGCAGCTGCTGTCATAATTAAATTATTTTCAGGAGCAACCCTGGACCACTTTTTGATTAAAGATGCAGCTACATTAATGCAGGTGACATTTCAGTGGACTGTTTGAGAGTCTAGTAAGACAGTATTTGACTGTTTCTTGGTTGTGACACTAAGGGAAAATGCTGTGCCAGTTAACCCTTATGTGACTTCTAAGCGAATTGGGCAAATCATTACAGATGGAAGTTAGAAAATAATAAAAGACATTTGAGTTTCAGACTTCATACCCAACAGATTCTTTATGTTATGCCAACCCTTGCAACAAGTTGACTCACTGCCGAGCAGTATAAACAACAATGATAAGTTATTCATTATTAAAAAAATTAGGGGTATGTCTGCTTTGGTATATTGACAAGCTAACAGTTCATTAGTGCCCAGGCCTGACATATTTGTAAATAGGTTCAGCACTTGATTATGTATCATGACAGTCATTTTGCATAGGATACCACGTATTTCACCTCTTACACAATACTCACAGCTCTTACCAACAGTTAAGTGTTGGCTGTCTTTTTCTTCTGTCTTTTGATTTACAATATTTATGGGTCCTTTAGGACAGAGGGCATGCGATTAATGATCAAGTTGGACCCCTGGCAGTGGCTACTACAAAGATGTTTTGGTTTGAATATGCGCACAGCACTTATATTTGCCTTTTCTTTTGCAGATGGAAAGTGCAGAGTGGATGTCAGTTGGGGGACTGAAGGAAGCTCTCTTGAAAGGTGATAGGTGCTGCTGCAGTGGATGTTTTGGCCGTAGGAGTGGTGCATAATGCGGTTGCAAGTAATTCAACTTTAGTAAATACATGTCGGACTTGGTGCATAGTGTAAGGAAAGGTAAGAAACAGTTGAGTTGCAGGCAGGATGAAGCAGGCTTATTTTTTTTTTTTTAAGGGAAGTTGGGGTTGTCCATAAAGGGGTGGAGTTACTGCAGCATGGGTTTGGGGCAGGCTTTGGGAGCATGGCAGTGGGATTTTACGTTCTTCGGGTATGGATGGGCTGATGGGTTGCTCTGTGGGCTGTGATGTTTTGACAGCACTGTTGGTCGTCGGGATTTGCATTTGTTTGCAAATGTTATGGATGGTGTTGGTTTGGAGGTAAAATGGGTTTTATTGTGGGGATTGGTGCTTGGAAATTGAGTTCATGGTGTTACAGTTTCTGTGGCATTTATGTTATGGCTGTATTTAGTCATTCTGACAGTGTTTTGAGGGTCAGCAAAGTCTAGGATGGTCATTATGTTCTACACTTATACTGGATAGCTGGAGTGGTGGCAGGATTGCTATTGCACTATATTATATTGTGCTGCTGTTAGGATGATGGTAGGCAATTGTCCTTGAGTGGTTTCACGTGGCATTGGGTTTAATGTTTTGGTGTTGTCTAGGGCAGGTAATGTCCTTGGGCTCATTACAATGTTAACAATGGTAGTCAGAATAAGTGAAAAGTTAGTTAATATATAAAAGTTATACAACGGTATGGTTATTATTCTAGTATTAGAAATGGATCACTGGTTTATTTAACTGTTAGTCAAGTGGCGGCTTTCGGTGCTTATGTGACAGGGCTTTTGGGGTTGTTAGGTATCCAGCTGGGTTTAGAGAGGATGGGTACATCGGATGATGTTTGGTTGGACCACCCCCCCCCCTTTTTTATGGGTGGTTAGGCTGTTGATCTTCTGATGGGAGAGAAGGGGAACAGCCTGGTCAGGCTGGTGGGCAGAGAAGAGGGACAGGCTTACCCTCTTCTGTTCCCCTCTGGTGTTGGATGTTCATCTTGATGAGTTGGGAACAGAAAATGAGCAGTTGGAGGATGCTTGATAAATAAATAAGCAAGTGGAGGTAAGGACGCTGTTTATTTGGTTGGAGGTGTAATTCAATAAATGGTATATGAACTGAGTTCAGGGATGCTGCTTCATAAGTAAAGTAAGTGAGTGGAGGCTTGGACGCTGCTTACTAGACCAGGATGAGTGAGGTCACACTGTCCTGATTAACGTTACATGGATGTTAAAATCAGCTATACTATGTTCAGTTGTAATTAATAAATATTGGTTATCAAAGCTGTTATGGAAGTTTAATAAATGTTGTCAAATGTCATTTGGTGTGATGTGTTTATTGAAGGGACCAGTAACAAACCAATTTTGTCCAGGGACATCTTCAGAAGTGGGTTAGAGAAATATATCGATGAGAGTCAAGAGGGTGGGTGGATTAAAGGGTTAAATGGGAGGAGGTATGATTGGGAGGAAATGAGGTAAGGGTGGGGAGCTGCTTAAGGGGTTTAGGCAAGTGTAAGTGGGTAAAGAATCACATTTTGGCGTGAACTTGCTACCCACCCTCCCCCCCTTTTTTGGTGGATTGGTGGGGATTGTGATTATTTTATCAGTTCGGGTAGGGTGGAGAAGAAGGACAGGCTTACCCTCTTCTGTTCCCCCTCTGGTGTTGGATGTTCATCTCGATGAGTTTTGAAGAGAAAGTGAGCAGTTGGAGGTTGCTTGATAAATAAATAAGCAAGCGGAGGTAAGGACGCTGCTTAGTTGGTTGGAGGTGTAATCCAATAAATGGTATATGAAGTGAGTCCAGGGATGCTGCTTCATAAGTAAAGTAAGTGAGTGGAGGTATGGACATGTCAGGATGAGTGAGATCACGTTGTCCTGATTAAGATTACATGGATGTTTATACTGTGATTAAAATAAGCTATAGTATGTTCAGTTGTAATTAATAAATATTGGTTATCGACGCTATGTTATAGAAGTTTAATAAAGGTTGTTAAACTACATTCGGTGTGATGTGTTTATTAAAGGGCACCGGGACAAATGAGGTTTGATAACAAACCAGTTTTGTCTAGGGACATCTTCAGAAGAGGGTTAGAGAAATATATTGATGGGAGTCAAGAGGGTGGGTGGATGAAAGGGTTAAATGGGAGGAGGGATGATTGGGAGGAAATGAGTTAAGGGTGGGAAGGGGCTTAAGGGGTTTAGGCAAGTGTAACTGGGTAAGGAATCACATTTTGGTATGAACTTGCTACCCTCCCCCTTTTTTGGTGGATTGGTGGGGATTGTGATTATTTTATCAGTTTGCGTAGGGCGGAGAAGAGGGACAGGCTTACTGGGTCAGGATGAGTAAGGTCACGCTGTCCTGACTTATTTGGTTGGATGTGTAATTCAATAAATGGTATATGAAGTGAGGTGAGGGATGCCGCTTCATAAGTAAAGTAAGTGAGTGGATGTATGGATACTGCTTACTGGGCCAGGCTGAGTGATTAACATTACATGGATGTTAAAATCAGTTATACTATGTTCAGTTGTAATTAATAAATATTGGTTATCAAAGCTATGTTATGGAAGTTTAAAAAGGTCGTCAAACATCATTTGGTGCAATGTGTTTATTGAAGGGGACCGGGATAATCATAGTTAACAAACTTCAAATAAATTAAACAGCTCCAAAAGTAGTGTAAGATTTGAGATATGAGAAAAAATTTGTAGTGCTTTAGCCCCACATTAGTGTGAAAATCTAGTCTATTTAGACAAATATAACATCCTTGGGAACGGCTGCCTTACCTCTTTTAGAATATACATACTTGATATCTGATGAAAATAAGTTGCTGTATTGGTTATTTCCCTGATATCTTTCAGATTGTGGGCTTGACAATCCTCCAATTTGGCTGGAACAGGCTCCCATCTTAGACTTCTTAATTTTTCTGGGTTATGCAAACTTGTCTTGGCTAGTATGGAGCTTTAAATATATTGTTCAAACTCATGAAATGGAATGCAGTATTTGAATACCATTTCTGCCCTTTTGTAATGTCTGATTGAAGTGTGTTGCGATTCTTGTCTTAATTATTTTTTATGGGGAATAAGACTTTAAATGATCTTGCTTTTGTTACTACTGTGTGGAAGGTTGTGACTATGTAACAGTCTTCCGGGTAAGATATACTACTGTCATGTAAATCAATGAAAAAATAAATTAAAAAATAAGGAATGTAAATTAAATTGCTGCAGCAAACTGCCTCTTTTGTCTTATCTTATCTTATTTATTTATTGGCATTTTTTTACCAGGAAAGTCCACTGGGCCAGGATATCAGAAAAGCTCCAACACAGAAATAGATATGAATTACAGCAAATTCCAAGAAAATCACAATAAATTAATACAAAATCGGGTTACTACTTAAACCAGAAAACAATATAACGTATTATTACTAGAAAGAGTCTACAGAGAATAATATATAAAATGCATGAATTACATGGGAATTAAATGGGAATTAAAATCTTACTTACCCAAAATGTATTGACAGAAAAGAAGAGCTATTCCAGGTGTTACACTGCAGTGTCTTACATCCTCCTGACTGTTTAGTTTGTGCCCTTGCATCCTCAGGACATATCTATTTCTCCCTTCAAGACTGCAAGTCCCAAGGATATTGCCAATATCCCGGCAGACCGATTTAGTGCCAACTTCACTCCCTCTCACCCCTTAAGGGCCCATCTCATTACCAAAAGATTGCCAAATTCCAGTAATCATGGCCACGCAGGTAGAAACCACACTCTCCAAAGCTAAGAATACAGCATCTATGGGACCAGATGACATCCCAGGCTGTGTACTACATGAACTACAAAATGAATTGGCACCTCACCTAAGTGTCATGTTTAATCATAGCCTCACCTCAGGCTTCGTGCCCACTGAGTGGCACACAGCTACAGTTATCCCAGTCCACAAGGGGGGATCCACCTTGGATCCCAGAAACTACCGCTCCATCAGTCTGATGAGCCTGATCTGCAAGGGCATGGAACACATTATCATGGAACTCATAAACAAAGAAATTGGCAACCTTCAAACACTGGACCCCACCCAGTATGGATATGTGAAGGGCCCATCTTGCCTCCTGAACCTGATTGACTTCTTTGAATCAGTCTCCAGAGTTGTGGACGAGGGTAAGGCGGTCCACACAGCCTATCTGGACCTCGCCAAGGCCTTTGACACCATCCCCCACTCTGGAATCATAGATAAACTTACTAAGCTGGGCATAAATCCCTATGTCACTCAATGACCTCGCCAAGGCCTTTGACACCATCCCCCACTCTGGAATCATAGATAAACTTACTAAGCTGGGCATAAATCCCTACGTCACTCAATGGGTTGCCAACTGGCTTACTGACAGAACCTAGACTGTAAAAGTAGCCGACTCCAAATCCAGCTCCAGACAAGTGACAAGTGGAGTACCTCAGGGTTCAGTCCTGAGACCGCTCTTGTTTGGCATCTACTTCTCTGAAGTACAGGCCAACACTAAGGGACTCTGGCTCACAAAGTTCCCAGATGACTGCAAACTGGGAGCCATTAAATTCCCAAATGATGTGGATATTCTACAAAAGGGCATTACAGAAACTGATGCTTGGTGCCAGAGCCATGGGCTCAAGCTTAATGCCAAGAAATGTATAGTTATCCCCTTTTGGAAAAAACATGTACCCATAAATTACCACATAGGTGTCAGTACACTAAACACCGAAAGTGTGATGAGAGACTTAGGGACACAGGTGGACAGTGGTCTCACTTTTGATAACCACATCGCCACAACAGTCAGAAAATTCTTCTACGTGGCACACCTCATCACTAAGGGCTTTTCATCCAGAAAAAAGGAGGCACTTGTCCCACTGTACTCATCCCTCATTAGACCCATTATAGAGTACAATGTCCCGTGTGGTATGTACCTCACAAGACATCTGCAACAACTGGAAAGGCCGCAGAAATACCTCACTAAACGAATCACAGGCCTAAAGTAGATGCCCTGTGCTGACCATCTAAAAAAAACTCCAGCTATACTCTGTAGCATATCGTCTACTCAGAGGTGATCTCTGCTTAACATACAAGGCCATGTCAAACCCTGAGCTGTTGGACATGCTCCACTTAAAGAAATCCCAATCCCTCAGAGCCACACGCTCCAGGGATCTAAACCTTGTCATCACAATGAACAAAACATGCTGGAGAGATAGGTTCCTGACCCAGAGACTCTCCATACTCTGGAACAGACTGCCCATACATGTCAAGCAGAGCGCCTCCTTAGTCCTCTTCAAAAGGAACCTTGACGATTGGATGAGAGATAGGAAATTCACCCCGGGGATCATGCCAGTCACCCTGCTAGACAGGGGTCCAGGGAAGTAAATAATGTGGGAAGAAATATCCAGGGAATTGTTATGACTAGGCTTGTATAGGCTTTTGGGCCGATAGCCTAGTATCAACCTATGAACCTATGAACCTATAAGTACCATGTTTTCTGTTGAAAGGAGAAAAACTATCTCTCTGTTATTACCTAAAACTTTCCTTCCTCCATCTTGTTCAGAGTATTTGCTAAAGAAGTCTGCTGGTTGTATATGTCTTTTTCCTGAAGTTGTAAGCTAGGTTTGCTTACCAGCTACCAGAGGGTCTATATTAGCTAGTCGAAGTGTCAAAAGAATGCTCTTTCATCGACTGTTAATATATGAAAACACAAAAAGTCGAACATATGGAACAGCGATTTTTTCCCAGGGAAAAGTTCGCTGCTCAAAAAAAAAAAAAAACAAATCCCCCCACACTCCCCCTACTTAAATGTATCAACTCCAAGATTGCACCACAGTGGAGGAAACAGCAAAGTCCCGACAATAGCCCAATGATTTTTTTCCCTGGGAAAAAAATTGCTGTTCCGGCTGATTGACATTGTGTGTTTTCGCATATTAGCAGTCGATGAAAGAGGGTTCGCTCTTTTGGCACTGTCTAGCTAATATACAACCCTACCAGATACTAATGTTGGGTCTGCAAATGAGGTATGAGTGAATTCTTCTCTTTGATGTGTCATATCATTGCAAATTGTGACAGACAGTGCCACAGAAACTCTGGTTTCTGTATCATCTGAGAAACTCCTTTAGGTTTATATGTTTCTTCTCCTTTTTCCTGTACCCTGGAATTATTGTAGGGCAAATGGGAGTCCTAGACACCTGGAGATCTGGTGGTGCAGTATAGGGAGCCATAGATCCTGGAGATCTGGTGATGCAGTATAGGGAGCCATAAATCCTGGAGATCTGGTGATGCAGTATAGGGAGCCATAGATCCTGGAGATCTGGTGATGCAGTATAGGGAGCCATAGATCCTGGAGATCTGGTGATGCAGTAAAGGGATAAAACAACGACAACGGCCGGCATATGCAGCATAAAGTATTTTATTAAATAAATAAAAAGATGTCAAAACGGCATATAAGTGCCAAACAGCCTATAACTTCAAACCGGTTTCGGCTCTATAGCCTTCTTCAGTGAAAAAGCAAAAAGACATCTGTGAACATTCCTTACAATTTATAATTACCATCAGCCAATAGCATTTTGGTATAATCCAACCACAAGCTGGTTAGAAAATTAAAGACATAGCAAGTAATAGCCATTTAGACCTAACAAAAACTAATTTAGTATGTAATGAAGCCCTATATATATATATATATATATATATATATATATATATATATATATATATATGCAAACAATATACACCAGAAAATAATATATGCATACATAATATCTAAGCATAAATATATATTCATAAGAATACCTCAAGTATATATAAATAAAAAATGAAATTATGTATGCATATAGTTATAACAATAGTAAATTCATCAAATTAGTTTAAATGTTAACAACCAAATAGCACAATAATTTGTATAAGAATATTATCAGAAAATTAATAAATAAGGCATCATATATAGTCTATAAAAATGAAATATTACTCCTATATATAATATACATAGATATATGTATTATAATATCAAACACTAACCATGATAATAATAAATATACATATGTATATCCAGTAGACTGTATAACTAATAATAGATACACAGATACCTAGGCATAAGAAAAATTTTTTTTCGGTTAGCCATAACATAACCATACCTTATTATGAACCACTACATATTTCTATAGCCATTGGTATGCATTCAAAATCAAAATTGAGTTTTACAACTAGCAAATATAACTAGTTGTATATAGTTGTCCTACAAATATTATGCTACATACATACATAAGGTTTTAATCTACAAATGATCATTCAGCCCTGGGGGAAATAGGGCACCAAGATGGATAATCCAATATTTTTCTTTATTATTAAGTATGGTATGCCCCCCTTGTTGATTATTTCGATCCCCCATTATTCTGTCAATGACTGTAAACATAAATTTAGCATTCTGATGTTTAACCATATGCCTATGTAGGGCATTGGTTTCCTTTTTGTTTTTAATGTCACTTCTATGTTCCCCCATCCTGATTCTGAGTGAACGTGACGTCTGTCCGATGTAAAAAGCTGAGCATTGGCACCAGGTAAATAATCCAGGTACTACTACAGTTACCAAAACACCCTAATGTCATAAACTCTACTAGTGTTCATACTGGTAAACTGTTTAAGTTTGGCCACTTGGATACAAGATGTGCAATGGCCGCATGGAAATGTACCAACAAGAGTATCCCCAGATATTGTAAACTGTTTATAGGTAGCCCCACCACTTTCCTTGTGCTTGTAATGAGAGAACATAGCTTTTAGATTTTTACCCCTTCTATAAGAGAATTGACATTTAGGGCCCAAGATGTTTCTAAGATGATCATTAGCTAATAATCTATACCAATTCGAATCAAGAATGTTTCTAATAACATTATGGTTTTTGCCATAAGTAGTAACAAATCTGACTGTAGATTCAGTCCCTGATTGATGTTGCTTCTTATATTCTAATAGTTGGCTTCTATCCTGGATATCTGACATTCTACTAGCTGACAAAATGTCCGAATAATGATGACCTCTATCCAAAATTCTCTTTTGTAAGTCCTCCTTTGCTGATTCAAAATCAGTCTTGGATGAACAGATACGTTTTATTCTCAGAAATTGTGATTTTGGTATGCTGCGGACGGTGTGGCGTGGGTGCATACTAGATGCATGTAATAGGGTATTGTATTGCGGATATTTCCTATATGTTTTGGTACTCAACGTATGGTCATTATTCCTATGCACCATAACATCAAGAAAATTAATAGCGTTAACATCATACGCAACAGTGAATACAATACCCCATATGTTACTATTTAAATATTCAACAAATTCCTGCAAGTATGTTGAATCTGCACGCCACACCATCCAGCAATCATCAAGGTATCTATGCCAGATATCCATTTCAACCAAGTATATATTATGCATAGGGTTGTATATCATACATTCTTCAAGTTACGCCATAAATAGATCTGCATAGATGGGGCAAAAGATGCCCCCATGGCTGTACCTTGAAGTTGCCAATAACATTCCCCTTGGAAATAGAAAACATTCTTGTTCAGCACATGTTCAGCCATACAAACAAGCAATGTGTTAAATCCTGGTGAATATAAATGGGTATATTCCAACCAGTAGTCAAGCCCTCCACAGAATCTATTCCACTTTCCACATTTGTGCTTGCGGCCACCCCGCTGCCTTTTTCCCCTTCTAAAGGGAGAGTTGAATTTGACTTCTTACGCATTGGTGACTCCTGGGGCAAAGCACCTTCACTATCAGTGTAGGAGGATTCTTCCACCGACGTACTAGTCAGAAATCTATCATTATTTTTCAGAATAGACCTAGGTCTCTTTCTGGTTCTGCCCCTAGTTGTCTGTTGGCTTATGTCCATAAATCGGACAGATCTCTTGGTTTCAAAAGGACACCCTTTGTTATAATCAGCAATGTCCCTATTAAACTTTTTGATTTTTCTCTCTTTTATTTGTTTCTCAAAGTTAGCCAAGTCTTTGGACAATCTAGTGATTAGACATTCATATATTGATAACGACTCATATTTTTTGCATTCTTCGCAAATAAGCTTAACCTCAGATAAGTTAGAATCTATCATTCTTTCATAATAGGAAGAAAGAATATTGACAAACATCATGGAAGCTTCCTGTAAAGCTTTATTCCATTCCGTGGTTAGTCTCTTTTCAGATCTACCAACCATTGGCTGCAGACATTTTCTTAGACCCCTTGGGGCCATATCCTTCTTAATATATGCACGGAACAATTTCAAATGCCAAATATTGGCTCTGAGACCGGTTTGAAGTTATAGGCTGTTTGGCATTTATATGCCGTTTTGACATCTTTTTATTTATTTAATAAAATACCTTATGCTGCATATGCTGGCCATTGTCGTTGTTTTAAGTCTTAGTTTGGCCGGGCATACCTAACGTGCAAGGAGTTTGGTTGGTCTGATGCAGTAAAGGGAGCCATAGATCCTGGATATCTGGTGATGCAGTATAGAGAGCCATAGATGCTGGAGATCTGGTGATGCAGTATAGGAACTTTTTGATAACTGAAGGATGTAACATAAGACATGATTCCTTGGTCGCTTGCGCTACTGCCACAGCTTATTCAAGTAGATGTGGACCTTCTTCATGTGTAATTTGACATTTAGAACCTTAAGGGTAGAAAAGGGCAAATATTCCAGTGTCATGAGGAAAATCCTTATATAGAAGTGAATTTTGTTTGAGATGGATAGAAAGAAGTCCTTTGCTATTCCTTGTAGTGAGATAATAATATTCTCCAGTCATACATCTAGAATAAAAAATAAAGTAAAGTAAAATCCACTGCTCAGCAAGCAAACGCTGTAGTTCCGTGAGGTAGATATAATGTAAGTCACAAAGGAAGCGGAATACAGCAGAAGTAAGAACAAAACTCCAAATTTAATTCCAAGAATGTGCACTTATAACATACGGATGTTTAAATTCTCCAGCATTGCTTTTAATTGTTTAAATTGTTTTAATTAATTAATTGAGCTGCTTATATAAGGGGAGGTCTATTGTGACTTTTATACAAGGATCTGAAGAAGCTATAATGGTGAAAGCACTCATCCGTATGTTATAAGTGCACATTCTTGGAATTAAATTTGGAGTTTTGTTCATACATCTAGAATGCTCCTAGGATTTTCTATATAAACAGGGCTTAGTTTGGCCATTTCAGATTCCTAGACTCTGAAAGCACCTTTCCATTAGGTTTAGAGCTTTCTGGAGTTTCCACAATTTATAGAAGTCTGAATGAAAAAAAAAAACTTATAGATAAGATAAAAATATGTACCCTTTTCAGCTTTAGGTGGAAAAATACTGGATATATTGACTCAATAACATTATGGCCAAAAGAGAGGGAAGTAAGTCGCTGGTGGTAAAGTGTCAATCTGAATTTCAGGAACATCTGTGAGTCTTGTGAATAGGATTACATGTTAGCAGGTACCCTTTTTGTCTAACTTGATGAGGAAGGCATCCTCTACCAACAGTGGAAGAAAGGTCAGTAGAATTACATCATCCTGAATTTTAGCACATCATGTTTTTATTTTATATATTTGTTCCTATGTTGCATGTCAGCTATTAGCCCTTTTGTGTCTCATCTGACATATTATTTCCTCATGATGACAGCCAATTAGGGAAAACCATTATCCAACCAGCCATTGAAGTTTTTAAAATTTATTTTTTCAATATATTTTTTGCTAACCAGGTAAGTAAATTGGTCCAGGGACCATTTTCAGTCATGACCTGTGCTACAATGGCAAAGCCAATAACAAGTAAAGAATACTCTTACGAATACCCAAAAAAAAAAAAAAAAAAAAAACAATACTGCCATTAAGGCATTTTATACAGATTAAATATGCAAAACACAAGCAAGGGATGACAGTGAATGAGTAAAAAATGTAACAATCATGCATAAATTATTACTGCTTAAATATACAATTTCATAGGTTAAAAGATTCATAGGTAGGTACTAGGCTATCTGACCGAAGGCATTCATAAGCCTAGCCAGAATGTGTTGGCTTTTGCCGCCCCCTTAGATTAGTTCCCTGTACCTCTGTCCAGCACAGCCATTGAAGTGATTCCCGGGGTAAACTTTCTGTTTCCCATCCACTCGTCAAGGTTTCTTTTGAAGAGTGTTAGCGAGGAGCTCTGCCTAATGTAGATTGGAATCTTGTTCCAAAGCATGGGAAATCTCTGGGACAGGAATTTATCCCTCCAGCACGTCCCATTTATTGTTGTGGTGAGGTTTAGATCTTTAGAGCATGTGGCTCGAGGGGAAAAGGTTTTCTTTAGGTGGAGCATGTCCATCAATTCTCGGTTGGACATGGCCTCGTATGTCAGGCAGAGATCACCTCTGAGTAGGCAGTATGCAACCGAGTACAGCTGGAGTTTCTTCAGTCAAGCTGCATAGGGCATCTGTTTGAGGCCAATGATCCTCTTGGTGAGGTACTTCTGTGGTCCTTCCAGCTGTTGCAGGTGTCTTGTAAGGTACATCCCAAATAGGATGTTGTACTCTATGATGGGTCTTATGAGTGATAAGTAGAGGAGCACAATGACCTCTTTTGATCTGGATGTGAACCCTTTTGTGATTAGGTGGGCCACAGAGAAGGATTTTCTAACCACTTTGGCAATGTGATTATCAAAGGTGAGATTACTATCTACTTGGGTCCCCAGATCCCTTATTATGTCTTCTGTATTTAGGGGACTATGACCTATGTGGTAGTTTGTGGGTACTTTGTTTTTTCCAAAGGGGATGATTATGCACTTTTTGGCATTTAGCTTGAGGCCATAATTTTGACATCAGGTATCCGTCTCAGTGAGACCCTTTTGGAGGATGTCTGTGTCAGCTGGAGAGTCAGTTATAGCGCCTAGTTTGCAGTCGTCTGCGAACTTGGTCAGCCATAGTCCTCCTGTGCTTGCCTGTACCTCTGAGAAGTATATGCCGAACAGGAGGGGTCCTAGGACTGAGCCCTGGGGAATGCTACTTGTAACCGGTTTAGAGTTGGACCTAGCTCCTGCAACTCTCACCATGTGGGTTCTGTCTGTGAGCCAGATGGCAACCCATCTTGTGACATAGGGGTTTATGTTCAGGCTGATGAGCTTGTCTATAATACCAGAATGGGGAATGGTGTTGAAGGCCTTAGCAAGGTCTAGGTAGGCTGTGTGTACCATCTTTCCCTCATCTATAGCCTTGGTAACTGTCTCAAAGAAGTCCACCAGGTTTAGGAGGCATGATCTACCCTTAACAAAACTGAACTGGGTAGGGTCCAGTGTTTGGAGGTTCCCAATGTCTCTGTTAATGAGTACCAAGATGATGCGCTCCATAGCCTTGCAGATAAAGCTATCCAGGCTTATAGGGCGATAGTTCCCTGGGTCTGTTGTGGTTCCACCTTTGTGGAGTGGAATAACCATTGCTGTGAGCCATTCTATGGGTATGTAGCCTGTGGAGAGGCTGAGTTTGAACAGTGTGTTTAGGTGAGAGGTTAGTTCATCTTTGAGCTTGTATAGGACGCAGCCTGGGACACCTTCTGGTCCCATTGATGCTGTGTTTTTGGCTTTGGAGAGGGCTGTTTTAACCTGAGTGTCTGTGATTTCAGGGAATCTACATTCTTCTGGTATGGTTATGGGCCCTTTTGGGGGTGAGAGGGTGGTGAGGTTTCCGCTGAGCCTGTCTGCCAGGATGTTGGCGACATCAGTCGGTTCAGTGTATTTTGTGCCATTCTGCGCTAACTCTGAGCAGATCTGAGCATTGCCACTTAGATTCTTGACATAGCTAAAGAATGCCTTGTGGTTATCTTTGAAGTTCTTGGCAATTTTTCTTTCAAAGCTCGCCTTGGAATATTTTATGAGGGATTGTAGTTTCTTAATGATACTGATCAGGGATGTCTTCCCTTCTTGGGAAGACACTCTTTTCTGTACTAGTTTCCTCCTTCTATTGTATAGCTTGTTTATGACAGGAGTCCACCAGACTGGTTTCCTTTTCTTGGAGGAGTGAGTCTTGGTTTTGCTTGGGATGGCACAATCCATGCATTCTTGTAGGTGCCCATAGAATGCATTAGTAAAGGATTTTGCAGCTTGGACAGCGTTATCCTTCAGCATGGGGGCTTTTAAACTTTCCACCTCGGTCTTAAGTAATGTGAAGTTTGCTTTTGAAAAGTTTTTCATGGTGGTTTCCTTGTCTGGGGGTGGGTGCGGAAAGTGGATATCCAAAGTGATTTGTTTATGGTCAGATCTAACCAGCGAGGGGTTGACCTCTGGTGTGGAACACAGGTCGCCCGTGTTGGTTATGACCAGGTGCAATATGTTGTCACCTCTGGTGGGAGTGTTGACCAGTTGAACCAGAGTGTTTGAGTTTGTAAATTCTAGGAAATGTTGGGCAAGGGAGTTAGTACTTGAGTAGTTCTCCCAGTTAATGTTTGGTTAATTGAAATCACCTAATATTAGGGTGTTTGGTATGACCTTCATATTTCCCAGTGTTTCCAGAAACACAGAATGGGGGTCCTGGGACATGGTGGGTGATCTGTAGCAAGCTACAATTTGAATTGCAGTTTTTCCCATTGTTAGTTGCACGTGGATGATCTCTGAAGCATCGTGCTGTGCCACTAACCTGGAGGTGTGGGTATCCTTGATGAATATGGATACGCCCCCACCCTTTGTATTTTGGTTTGGGTTCTGTGGCTGAAATGTATGGTATGAGTTGTAGCCTGGTAGTGCTGGGGTGCTCTCTGGATCCTTAAACCAGGTTTCTGTTACTGCACATATATCAATTTTCTCCATACTGAGGAGTGCCTCGAGTGCGTGCATTTTGAGGTTTAGACTTCTTGCATTGAGTAGCATTACCCTCATTTTTTTGTTACTTGTGCTATTTATGGTGGTGGGTTTGTCTTTTGAGCCTTGCCTAAAAAAGGCACTATGGGGGTGGCAAGGGCCTTGGCCAGTATTCGAAAGCCTAAGGGTGACAGGTGCAAGCCATCTCTAGCAAAGCAGCGTGGCTTGTCGAGCATGTCATCCCAGGTGGACAGACACTGGATCCCTTTTGAGTGACACCAGAAACTTAGCCAATTGTTGCAATCGAGATTTTTTTCTTTATACCATGATATAATTCTTGGTGAGGGCAGGATGCTACTCAGGGTCAGGGTCATACTGGCCTGGGCTACGTGATCAGATATCTCTTCCATGTCTCTTTTCATGTAGTCCAGGGACGTACGGCTCAGATCATTCACACCAACATGGACAATGACAGAGTCATATTTGTACTTGTTCTGGAGTGACCTGAGTGCCTGTGTTATGTGGCGGATCCTGGCACCCGACAAGCAGCTAACAGTAACCTTCTCCTTATTCAGCCTAGTGAGTGGGATGTTAGTGTGCCTGACTATAGAGTCACCTATTACTAGTATGTTGGGTATGTTATTTTGCCTTAAGGGCTGTGATTGCATGGCACACTGGTTTTGTGAAGTATGTGTTTCATGGTTTGTGTTGGGGGTGGAGGTTGCTTGGTTGTTTGCTTTGGAGGTCTCTGTTGGTTTTGCAGATTTTTATTTAGAGCCTCTGAGTATGTTTTCTTGTATTTATGTATGTTTTTGCCGGTGCTGGTTTAATGGATCTATGTGAGACTGGTGGTGGGATGCAAGTATTTCCCTTCTCCTCTTGACTGTCTGATCCAGTCTTGAGTTGAGAGAGCTTAGCCTCCAGTTTGGCTGTATAATTGCATTTCTCGCATGTATTAGTGTTTGGTGGTAGGAGGAGAGGGTTGTCTGTGTACATGAGGCAGTTGTAACATTGCCTCAAAATGCCCAGATTCACCAGTTGGACTGGAGAGTACACCAAAACTGTCCTTTAGACATGTCTGGATAGGTACAGTGAACTGTTTTACTGGATGGCCGGTAAGGTCGAATAGAGAACCTTGTCCTTCTGTACAGTGCAGGAGGGTCTAGTGCTAAGGTTTATAAGTGCTTGCTATAAGTTTTGAGCAAGTGCCGGGCTGAGAAATGAATGGCTTGAGTGCTTAAGTTGAAAGTTTGGAGACTTTGTGGAGCCGAAAATAGTTTTACCCTAGCTAACTGGAGCTGCCTGACATGCAAAACCGGACAAATGCGATATTTTTAGCAGGGAAATTAAAGCGATAGAAATTAGCCCAAAATGGCCAATAAACTACTAATTTCTGGGCTGAAACCACTCCTCCAGGGACAGATAGGCTGCTCAAAGCTCCTCTCTCTCACAGGTGAGCAGAGAAACTTCCTTCTATTTTGCATGAGAATTTAAATTGAGTTAATATCTTGTTGACCTGATAATTTGTGTGTTGGTAGAATGATAGGTTGGTCTAAGGTTAGTCCTAGATACCTCTGTTGATTAGTGATAACAAGTGGGATACCCATAAGCCTGTAATGCTGAAGTTAGGAGTGTACATGTTGAATGTATGTATATAGGACCGTTACTTTTTCCACTCTGCCTTGGCTTATTTTCTGTCTTAGTTGTTTAATATCAGGGGTTAGCTAAAGGGAAGTATGTTATTGTCATAGGAAATAATTTATCCTGAAAGGGGAGAGAGAGAGAGAGAGAGAGAGAGAGAGAGACGATTGTAGAGAGATGAGACGATTGTTATGGGGGTCAGTGCACTGATATAAGGAATTACCATTCAGCTGTAGTTTGCAGGGACTGCATCTGCAGCAGAATCATGGATTACCCTGGTTGTTAAAAGAAGGGGTTTAGGGTTAATCATAGAGTATGGAGCAGTGGTCACTTAGAGAATTTGACAGAGTATGCAGCTGTTTCAGTTTATCTGATATATTGGTTATAACCACAAATAATAAAATGTTTTCAGAGTTAATGTTTGGTCTGGTGCTATCTGAGACTAACTCAGTTAGAGAGCAGTAACTAGCTTATTTAAATGTGTTCTAAGCGGACCTTTCCAACCTAAGTTTAGATCACTCATTATGAAGAGTTTCTGATTCCTTGTAATGTCCAAAATCTTTTTAAATATAGCATCTATCAAGAAGATAATTGATGGAGGTGGGATATAGATTACTGCTAAATATGTGTTTGTGTATGCACCCAGTGAAATTTGTACATGTGGCCTGTTAGCTTTAATATCTGGGCCTCCCATGGCTGACCTGTTGGCTTTAATGTCTGGGCCTCCCATGGAACTACTTAGCAATAGTAGGGACAAACTTACCTAAAAGTACTCTGTCTCCATGCCTGGTGCCTGATCTGTTGTCAGTGAACATGAAAACCTGTTACCAAACTGCTTATGAATGATACAAGTGCCTTTCACCCAGGACTCGATGACGGCAATAACTTTAGAGTCATACTGAGTAGACCATGCATCTAATTTTGGCCAGTTGTTACTTATTTATAGTGGTAGTTCTTTAAATTTAGTTGGTTGACTAGAGAATATAACATCAGCAGGACCGCAGTTTAAATGAATATCCTCTGCAATGAATAGAGAAGTGGTAAATACTATGAGGAGGTTTGCTGCACGTTTAGTGATGACTTTCATGTTACAAATGTGCAGTAGTTTAATAGTTAGCACTTAGTACCTCTTACTGAAAGGGGTGCTTAGTTCACCAAGTGTGCACATCCACCTGCAGAGTTTAGCAGAAGAATAGGCAGAAGTAATACTGTCGATATTCTTTGCTACTCCGTCACATGGAGCATAGTATAGGACAACAAGGAAGGGTATTGGATTGGTCAGGAGTACTGCTAAATTCCTGGGCATAGCTGAAGTTATAATGAAAAGGAATATGTAACAGAGCAGGAATATCCTATTGGAGCTTATAGTAAGATAGTTTTAATTATGAACTAATGTGAGCCTGAAACAGGGGAATAATAATATCTGAAGAGAGGGCACTGCTAATCGTAGTTAGGGGTGTACATTGGCAAGCAGAGGGGATGTCAGATTTCTGAAGTTGGGAGGGGTGGCAGGTAGTAGGTGACCAGTTAGCACTGAGATGAGTGTTAGGTTGCAGAAGATGGGATGGGTGGGGTAAGTCAAGCATAAGGGTTTTTTTTTTCTTTTGTATTAATTGTCTTTTCCCATCTATCTGGAAAGTCTCCCACATTATCCCACTGCACAAAGGGGGCAACTCAACTGAACTCTCAAACTACCGCCCAATAGCTCTACTCTCTCCTTTAACTAAAATTATGGAAAAATGTATCCACCGCCAACTACTAGACCACCTACTGCAAAATAACTTACTAGCAAACTGTCAGCATGGCTTTAGGCCTCACCATAGTACCACCACAGCCCTCTTATCCCTTTCCGACTGTATTAACAATAACCGAAACAAGAATACTCTATCCTCAGCACTCTTTATTGACCTATCAAAAGTCTTTGATATGGTCAACCATCACCTTCTTTTGAATATACTTAAGTCTCTCTCACTAGATACACAGGCTTTACAATGGTTTAAATCCAACCTTGAAAATAGGCAACAGGCTGTGCTTTGGGAAAATAATCTATCCTCTCACCTTCCTATTACCCGAGGAGTCCCTCAAGGTTCTATCTTGGACCATCTCCTTTTCTCAGTTTTCATCAATGATCTTAATCTAATCATTCCTCAAGCTACATGTATCCAATATGCTGATGACTCCACACTAATATGCTCGGCTACCTCTGCACCTCAACTCCAGGCCATTACCCAAATAGTGCTTAACACAGTAGAAAGATGGTTCTTACAGCATAGCTTCCTCCTGAATCCTGAAAAGACAAAACTACTACTCTTCACTCCCACGCAAAGGTCCCCCCAATTGACTTCACAGTTATATTCAATGATGGCATTGTTATATCTCCTGACCAAACTATCAAGCTCTTAGGGGTAACAATAGACCATAATCTTAGCTTTGACACACATATTAACACAACAATAAAAAAGTAAACAGAAAATTAGGCTCCGTCTGTAGATTAAACCCTTCCTTACTCCAACAGCTAGAACAACTATTGCCCACACCCATCTAATTTCCACCCTCCTCTACGCCCCTCCCATCTATACCAACCTATCAAAAAACAACCTTAACAAACTAGTTACCTCCTACAACAATATTGCCAGATTTGCTACTGGTTCCTCATTTAGAACTCATCACTGTCAAAACCTATAGCAGCTACGATGGCTAGAACTTCATAATCAACTTCAGATTCAGCAACTTATTATTGCCCATAAGATCCTCTATCTTCCTAAAAATACTCCTATACTTACTAGCCTTCTAACCCCCTACAGTAATTTGACAACCCTTCGCTCAGCCAATAAAGTACTGGTATCCACAGTCAAATCCAAAAATAAGGCTGGTGATTCTCTGTTCGCCAACACTGTTGGCAAATCCTGGAACCTGCTTCCCAAGGAACTCTCATCTCTCTCCTCAGTTCAAAAAACAACTCAGAAAACACCTTAGTAACCACTGGTTATGCCCATGTAGTAACCCAGACTAATCTTACCACCACTTTCTCTGAACCCTATCTACATAACCGTTTGCAATTTAATTCCAACTCTCTCTATGCCTCAGAGAGTAGACACACCTATTCTAATTTAGTATTTTCAACTTTCTCTTACGTATGATCCTCTTCTAATTATGTACTTGTATAGTTTGCAGCTTGCAGCATTAACTTGTCATCACATATAAATATCTATATAGACATTCTTTATATTTCTTATTACATGCTACCCTAAAGCTGCTGTGCTACTATAGGATAAATGGGATGACTCCCTGCTAAATACTGTACCTGGAGATGCTGTATTTGTTAGTGTGCTTTTCACTTTCTCTTTCTTATTGTGTGCCACTTTAAAATTGTTTGTTGTTCAATCTCTTTCTTATTATCTGCTACTTTATAGTAATATTTGTCTATATAACATTTGTATTCTTCACCTTAAAATAGTACTGTACCTAAATTTGTTACAATTTTACTTATCTGTACCTGAAGTTGCTAATATTTGCTTATGTGGAGCTTTTCTCCCTGGGCCTCTACTGAAAATGGACATATATCTAGTTAGACTAGGCCGGTCAACAAATGTAAAATAAAATAAATAAATAAATAAATAAATAAATACAATTTTCACAGTTGTCTTTGAGCAGGTGCTATGCACCTAGAGATGCTCTTCTTTTGATATAAATGTGCTTGCATGGAAACGCCTATTTGGGCTACAGTTCTGCATGTTTCTTTGGCACAGACTGGATGCCTAATTATTCTACATTGTCCTACACTCTGACCTCCATCAGGCAAGATGTCTTTTTAATCTGCTTTTGTGGACCACACACCTATCTCTTTTCAGGATGGGTGAGCAAGCACTGGCTTCATTCCCATTCACCTCAGCTGGATCCTGCAACACCCAATTCACTTTACAGGTCGGGGTCATCAATATCATAGTGAATGATATGTACTACAGTGCCGTCATTACTTCTAAATGTTTTTTCAAACATGACTGGTTCAAAATGGACTTCCAGTGTCATTGTCCTTTTTAATATAATGAATACAATTACATTATACTTTTTACCCTTCTCTGCCTGCAAAACAATCCAGATTACTCCTGTAATAATTTTTATAATGTATCTAGTATAGGAATAGTGGTGGTGCTGCGCTAGCATTGTCGCCTCACAGTTAGACATTGCCCATTCGATTCTCAGAGCATCTTTTGTGTGGCGACATGCATGAATGGGCATTCCTTCACTGAAGGTTGTGCGTTAGGCCCAGCAAGCCAGCACGTAAAACTCTACTGCCAATCATTAGCGGACCGGAGTTCCGCTGTGGCGACCCCTAACCGGGAAAAGCCGAAAGACACAAAATCTAGTATAGGAATAGTATACAATAGTATAGAATAGTATAGTGTAGTATAGCAGAGTCCTGAAACACGGAAACTGCATGGACAAAAAAATGAAGTTACATATACTAAAGAAAACCATTGGCAGAAACCACTCAATAACAAATAAAAATAAGAAGCAAACTTTATTCTCTCTAGCGCCTCAACAAAAGCCTTCGAGGAGTACTAAAAACATTCCCCACCAATCTAATAAAATACTCCCACCAATTAAACAGTAACCAATAAAAACACATATCCAATTAAATAAGTACTTTCCAATTACAACCTAGATTAAGACCTGAGGGACATAAGGTGTTGAATTTTAAAATAAAAATAGCCTCCTTATACATAATGTAGATTAGAGTACATATCTCTTTAAGGACCCTCCTGTGGGCATGTACCGAGTGTACTGATTACTGAGTATGTGCAGGGACGTAGTGCCATTTTGCAGTTAGGTGTTGAGATGTAAGCATGTATGTGTGCAAGCTCTGTCTGTTAATCAGTTTGTTTGTATTTACTGATACTGCTATCCATCCTGATGTGTTTCTGTATAATAAAGCATCTTAAACAAGCTACACCACCTGCTTGTCTTCTAAGTGTAGAGGAATGAGCAACAGATATGTTTTCTTTTATAAGTATTTTCTGAACAAAACCTCACATTGTACTTTTTCTACAATTATTGCCTTTAATCCACTGGGATTAGAATTATGAAAATGTGCAAAGTGATAAACAATAAGACTTTCACTTCTATTCTGCCTAATATTGCTCATGTGTTCTTGCAACCTTATTTTAAATTTCCTTTTACTCTCACTGATGTAAATCATACCACAAGGGCATTTAAGAGCATAAATAATTCCTTCAGATTCATAATTATAAAAGTCAGAAGTATAAAAAGGAATCCCATTCACATATTCAAATGTCCTAACAACATATTGACAAACACAACAACGTCCACATGAATAAGTACTAAGAGGGTCAGGAGAGGCTGATGGAATTGAAGGGGATAGATAAAAATAATCATGGACCAAAATATCCCTCACATTTCTTTCTCTTCTATAAGAAATACAAGGAAAAGGAGACAGCACACCAGCCAAGTCTCTAAACTTGAGCAAAAAATTCCATTAATATTTAACTAAAGTAACTACCTCAGAACTAAAAATACTATAAGTGGTCACAAAATAAATTTCTCTTTTGTCTCCCCCATGACAATCTACCATAACATTACTATATCCACCAAACTCACTCCTAACCACCTCATAGATGTAGACCCATCTGTAATCTTATGTACAGCAGAATTCAGTAATTCATAATCATAACCCCTAGAACAAAATATGGAAATCATCCTATTAATTTCAACAAAAAAGTCCCTATCATTTTTACATAGCCTATCATTATTACATAGCCTCCTAAGACAGACATTTTCATCATAAGGAAGAGCTGCCAAAACACGAGGGGGATGCCAACTGCGCCAATCCAAAAACTGTCCCCATCCATAAATTTCCTATGTACAGTAGTAAATAGTTCATTATTAGTACTAACAGATAAATTAATATCCACAAATTAATCTGTCTGCCAAACTGCAACCCATCAAATGAGAAACCAAAACGATTATTATGTAATTGATTATACAACTCTTGAACTATATCATAACCACCTTTACAAATAAAGAATATGTCATCTATAAATATACTAAGTCTGAAATGTCCATTTCTCAGAATATTCCCTTTTTTGGAGGTATTGAGCTCCCAGAGTTAGTATATGTAAGTCGGAGGGATGTGAGGGGTGCAGGGAGGTTTTCCTCCCCCAAGAAACTGTTTTAAAGGAGAGGAGCGCTTGTTGAGATTCACTCTTCTCTTGGGTTTTCTGTCTTTTTTTTTTGACATGTCGGCACTCAGCATTTCAAGTGCCATAATTTCATTAAGGAGTTATGGGATTGCCTTCACATAGCAGACACTGAGGACACTTTGCGGTGCAGCCTATGAGTACCACCACCTTTACGAGTACCACCACCTTTACGAGTACCACCACCTTTACTCGTTTAGTCATTTATCTAATGCCAGGTGAAACAACTTGTTTGAACTGTACAACCTTAGCCTATCTATAGGGTCTGTTCCTGATGCCTGGAGAATCACCACTGTGACACTCTTACACAAGGGTGGTCCCTTTACAGACGCAGGTTAGGATAGACCCATTACCTTACCAGCCTTAAGTGCAAAGCCATGGAACATTTCATAGCAGAACTCATTTATGCAGACACAGACAACTTAACAGATCTAGATCTCAATCAGTTTAGTTTTGTGAAGGGCAGAGCCTGTCTCCTGAACCTAGCAAGCTTCTTTGAAAAGGTCACAAGGGCTGTGGATAGTGGTCAGTCTGTGCACATAGCTTATCTTGACCTGGACAAGGCTTTGGAAACTATGCCTAATGCTGGTATTATTGAAAGATTACACAACTTTAATGTAACCCACTGCATTGTCCGTTGGATTGCAAATTGCTTATTCAAGCAATCCCAAGTTGTGAAAGTCACTGGTTCCCTCTCTGAATGTAACATTGTAACTAGTGGGGTACCACAGGGATCAGTTTTGACTTTCTGCTGTTTGGAATTTATTTTGCAGATATCTAAGCCAATATCTCAGAAGTGTGGTTGACCAAGTTTGCTGATGACTGCAAGCTGGTCACTGTCATCCACTAACACAAAACAGCTCCAGCCAGGGCTGGAATATGCACATACATGGTGCATCAAAATGCTTTCCAAACAAATTAAAACACTGTAGCATAGTAGCTTTTGGTAGAAAGGTTTCCTTCCGCCTTATGTGTTATAAATGGTACTCCTCTTCAGACAGATACAGTCATAAGAGACCTAGGTACTTATGTAGATAACTCTATATCATCCAGTCATCATCTTTCTACCACAGTCAGGAAATTCTTCTATCTGGCCCAATTAATTTCCAAGGAAATATCTTGAAGATCCATAGAAGTCATCCTACCATGGTACACTTTCCATATCAGACCCATCATTGAATACAGTGCCACTTGTATGTAGAAATCCAAGCATATTGCTTAACTGGGAAACCTACAAAGACTTCTAACCAGGAAAATGAAAGCTCTTAAATATTTTAACTACCAATAGATTAACATGAATCTCTTTATATCCCATAGACTACAGGTTGCTGTGAGGTGACTTGTGTCTTGATTTTCAAACCATGAAAGACCCAGTCCTATCTGATCTCCTATTTCTTTACAAAACTAGTGGCTCTACAAACACCTGCAGTAATGACTTAAATCTACATCAACAAATAAACAAAACTCACTGGAGAAATCGGTTTCTAACTCAACATATTCCCAGCCCAAGGATTAAGTTATTACTACTGGTCAAACAAAGTACTAAGCTGGCTACCTTTAAGGGTAGTCACAATGATTGGATGCACAAACCCAAATTTACACCAGGGTTGTATTGTACAGTGCTACTCGGCTACGGAGCTGAGCACTATTAATGCACTATTACGTGCTTGAAATGGGTCTGCTTAAAGGTATATTATGGCCCCGTGACTACTTGCCTAATATGTTCTTCTCTTCCTAAAAGAGGTCTCCCTCCTCCAAGGAAATTTGCAGGAAGGGATACTGATATTAGAATGGTGGTGTATCCAGCTGTCACTGCATCACGTTGTTATTGTTGTACAAATGGGATCTGTATGAAGGGGTTCTGTCCCTCGTAATCGATAACATGACCATTTCTTTCTCTTCATCACTGCTGCGTTTTTTATAACTGCATATGCTGCTTGTGTTTGGTCTGCCCCCTATACAAGGGCCAAGACCTATGACCTTCTGCAGTACCTATGGAATAGTGAATGAAAAAATGTTTAACACACATCTTAGTCTTCCTTTCCCTTGCAGATTCTTAAAATATCCCGAAAATGGACATTTAGGAGTCGCTGAGCAGGCGCTGTTTTATGAGTTCAACAAATGGCTGAGTACAAAGCAAGGGATGCCTCCTAATCACAAACCCTCTACCTGCATCCCCTTGAACAAGGATCTAGTCTGGTCCAGCCACACATTATTAGGGTCGATCCAATTCTTCCTGCAGTTTGCAGCAGTTCACTACCTTTCCTTTTTTAAATACATGCAGACGGTATCCTGAGCTAACTCTTCAGTGTCCCTGAGAATATTATTTATTTATTTGCCTTTCTGGGATAGAGTCTCCATAGACCTTTTCAGACTCAGCCCTGGAGCGGTGTCTGATTAAGTGACCTGAGTCACACAGTTAGGCAAACTTTAATCCCCAGGACGTATGATGCGTGTACATCTTACCAAACCTGTCAAGTATTCTGCTTTCCCTGTCTTGTGACACTATTGTCGATTCCTTACTACTCACATATAAATCACAGCTGTGTCACGAACTGGAGTTTTGAACAAATATTGGTGGTGCTTCTACACCTGGTAGAACCTGATTTGGGGTGAGTCAAGGACTCCAGCTGCAGGAATGCATTATTGCACACATCCCTGAAAGTCTCTCTTGTAGGTGGGACTGTTAGGTTCCTAGGGTGCTTATTGCCTAATAGGTCAATATATCCTGCTGTTGGCAGGTGGCTTGTGTCTCTTAATCCTGCATTCAAAATGTCTTTTTTAAGGTTAAGCCTTTGTCATAGGTAATACACTGCAGTGGGGAACGTAATGAAAGGAGGCCATCTTGTGTAGTCTTATAACCCTGGGGGGGATCTGTTTGGTACAGGCTAAATCTACCTCATAGCATTCAGAGGCAGGGGAATCAATATGAGAGGGTGGCCACTTCCTCTTTCTGTTTGCCCACCTTTTACTTCAGAAATAGAATGACCCAGTGAGTATTTGGGGTGAATATAAAAGCCATGCAAAGTACTCTGCCTTGTACGTGCTGGAAATCACTCTGGTATCCATGTAACTGATATCCAGGCTGTGTTTCCAATCATCAGGTGCATTTTCCTTATAGACAGTAGTCAGGTGATATTCAGACATTCACTATACTGACACCAGACTATGAAATAGCTCCATAACATGAGTCAGCAACTTTCAGACATTCACTACACTGACACCAGACTAGCAAATGGCTCCACAACATGAGTCAGGAACTTGGCTTCAGCTGTAATGGTGGTGGAGCAATGGAAGTCTTTACAGAGTGGTCTGATAAATCCTGACAACTACCCAATGTGGGCAGTTGGGAACTTCTATCTCCCTAGAGCATCGTCTTTTATATAATAATACATTTGGAGCCAGAACCTGGACGTTACATTAATAACACAAGTACATGTCTAGTTACTACTGGTGTGTTCTTTCAGAAACATTTGTGTTGTGTACCCTTTAAAATAATAGGACTTCAGTCTAGAGCAGTGTAAGCAGGAGATGTGACCTCCTGTATTGGGAGGGGGTGAATGAAACCATCCATGGACATAAGGAAAGAAGCTTTGGGTGAGAAGGGTTCCTATTACATGATCGCAGATGCATTTTGTTGAATGCGTCTTGATCGAACATAAAAGAACGAAAAGGCAAAATAGCAAAGCAGCTTTTAAGTGAATTCTTTCACTGGGGAAAGAATTTGCTTGGCCGCTTCCTTTACTTTGCTGTTTTCAGCACTGTAGAGCAATCTCGGAGTTGGTATATTTAAGTAGGGGGTTGTGGGGGGCACAGCCCTCCACTTTATGTAATGTTTTAAAGTTTTTTTTTTTTTTTTTTTTGGAACAGCGATTTTTTTTCCCTTGGAAAAAAAGTCACTGTTCTGAGGTTTTGACATTGTAAACTTTTGCTTACATGGGGCTGATTAATCATCTTTTGTTTTTGTAAGTGTTTGATGATATAATATAGACCCAGATGACAATATTTGCTGGGTCAATGAAGTCTGAGGCATCTGTTCCTGTTTTGAGTCACTGTCTCTACCATAAAGTAACTCATATCTTTTTTCCAATTTCCCTCTGTTTCTGTGGTGTTTTCAAGACTCCTTGCCTTTCTTCCTTTTCTCTGGAGAGGTCAGCAACAAGGGCCTCATTCTTTGGGAAGACTAATCTGCTAAGGTAATGGCAGACACCATTCAAGCTAAAGCCAAAAGCTTGCTGTAATCAGTGAATGTTCCAAGGTTTCTGCTCATCTTAGTAATGTTTTTGTATTGAACTTTGCAGAATATGTGTGTGTGTGTGTGTGTGTGTGTGTGTATATATATATATATATATATATATATATATATATATATATATATATATATATAAAACAACTTCTATGTAATGATTTCCTGTTAAACCAAAGAAACACTGTAAAGTGTATTCTTTAGAAGAATTCACTCTTTGTCAAGAATATTTGTAGGAAAACTTTTATGATGACGTCTGTGATAAACTGAGGGGCTGCCTACCCAGCTAGATAGAATTTTGTAAATAATTCTATGTCATTGTAAATATTAATATGATCCAGAGGCTTGTTTGACAAATGTAAGAAACTGTGTTATGTGCTGAACTTCAAAAATGTAGCCACAATGCACCCTGCTGGAAGAAAGCTGCTAAGTAAAGAATTTTATGACTGTGTGTGATCTCAAGCTTGGAGACAGAATGTCTGCAGCTGGAAATTCTTTCTATTGTCCCAAGACATAGATTATTAGGTTTCACATGTAACGTGTCTTTTATTGCTGTGGCTTTCTGGCAGGTGCAGATTACAAAGAAATGTTAAATTGTAAGTTCTGTGAGCCTGGGAAACTTAAGCAGAAGTATCAAGAATGACTAAGCTGTAATGCGCATTATCATTTTAAGGACTGTCTCAGAAAGAGAGATATGGCATTTTGTATTTGTGTCTGAACCTGAACACATCAGCTCGCCAGCACTTTGCTTTGCTCTGTAAGTAGGATCTTAGATCTTATTATTTCTCTTAGAGATAGAAATAGCAAGATTAGTCTAGCTGTTTTCTATATTTATGTCAGACTGTCCCACAGTGTTGTTTTAAAGTATTTCCTGTGACTTCTGAACTCTCTAATGTCATTATGTTAAGTTAATAAATATTGTCCTGTGTTTTTATTTATTATTAAATATTTTAAACCTTTTAACTGTGGCTGTTTTGTGTAGGGATATTTCAGCTCTTAAAGTACTTGCATGTATTTGGTGATACTGTATAAGCCACTCCAATAGCCTTGCTGTTTGTCACACTTACTATATTTGGATAATAATAACATTACACAGTAGAATTGGTCACCCTTTGGAAAGGGCCTTATTAGTAGCTGATAAGTGCAGTTGATGACAGTGATTTCTACCTTATAGACTGGGCAGAAGGGGACATAGCTGGAGAACCTGTGCCAGTCTTCACCAGGAGTGTCTGTGTGTTTGTATATAACTCATATCTCAAAGTATGTGTGTGTCAGCTACTTGGGCAGGGACATGAAGCAGTGGTTGGACAGAGAGGGTACTGGAGGTTTTGGCTTGAGTACTCAGCTGAGATCTGAACCCTATAGCTGTGCCATTGGGGAGTCTTACTGGAGATCTGGAGAGAAAGGAGAAACTAGCCCCAGACTGACACTGATCTCTGTGTGCTCTTAAGGGGAATTGTACTTTGTGTATGTTTTTGTTATCCTCCCAATGTGGATGCCCCTCACTGGTGCTAGTGGTGAGGATTGAGGCTCCTTGATTACTGGGCCAGTGCACAGGCGTCACAATGTCATTAGACATCAAAATGCCCTTAATAATCACAATAAATTGCTAAGACAGCTAGCAAGCTCACCACTGCATAAATCTTGGAAAAAAGTAATTATTCTTTCAGATTATAGAGGACAGTCACCTAACTGAATGATTCATACAGGCAAACATTTGTTTCAGTTGCATAAATAGCTCTCAAACTATTAGTGCATGAATTCTGGGTAAAGTCAAAAATAATGGAAAGGTCAAAGGCCCAACATTGGGGCAGATTTAAATATTGCTCTTGTAAAATTAGTTGATAGAATAACAGGTTTTGCATTAGCATGCATTTTCTGATTGACATGAATGATGAAACTCAGATATCTGCCATTATTTATTTTATTTATTTATTTATTTATTTATTTTACATTTGTTGACCAGGATAGTCCGACTGGATACATATCCATTTTCAGTGGAGGCCGGGGGAGAAAAGTTCCAAATATACATACAGAAAATTATTTCATTTATACATGATAAACACAGTTTACAAGCACAATTATTTAATGACTTCAATCTCTAATAATTTGTCAGAGAACCACACATTTTCTGAAGAGCAGACCAAAATATGACACAAAAATCTGGGAATTATGTGAGAGTCTGGATAATTGGGAGGTATGATGGCCTAAAAGATCTGACAATGAAATGTATTGCCCTGGCAGACTTCTTGTGAGCAGCCAAAGGATGGAAGTAACTTTCCACCCATCAAGATGTTTGATTGCTATTTAAATCTGGAGGGAATATTAACTCCTTTTGCCTGTGATCTTATGAATAATCTCCAAAAATGATAATTAATACAAACAACAAGAGACAAGCAAATGTGCATCAGTGTATTTTAAGTATCCCGATTGCTATTTAAAATGGTGTTGTATTTCTTTCTGCCACAAGAGGGTCTCTCTTTCAAGCAGTTCTACATTTCAGTATAGTTGATCTGTGCAGATTTCATACATGTTTTAAATAATTAACATTATTTTGTATTTAAGGTGAAGTTCATTTTGTTGATATATATATATATATATATATATATATATATATATATATATATATATATATATATATATATATATAATATATAAATAATATATATATTCCTTTAGCAGCTATATGAAACAGACTATTCTGGCATCTCTTATAAATATTTACATTTATTCATAAAGGAGAGGAAATCAAAGCAATTTTCTTACCACTACATGAGCTGTTTGAGCTGTGAATATAAATATCAGGGGCATACATGCAACTCAAAAGTCCAGTAAGATGATTTGAGAGAGTTAAAACATCTTAAGTGGTTTGGCATTTCAGTTTATTGTGCTTATACCTACTATTTAAAAGAGCATCTTTGAATTAAACCACAGTATTGACATAAACTGAAAATAAATTTTATATAGACTGGCATATATAATCATAATGATATGCTAATCTTTTGTCACCAAACACAGTGTTAAGGTTACAAATGTAAGCCAGTCACTTGTACACTTCCATTATTTGATTGGCACATTATTGTATTAAAGTGAATTCTATTTTTCACCACCTGTGGATGTCATCAAAGAACATATTAATGCAGTCAGAACATTTTAGATAAAGTTTAAACTTGCTGTATGCCTGCTAGAAAGACACCAGAAGACACCCAAACTGATGTACAAAACTGAAGAAAATAAAATCATGCTAATAAACTTAGTAAGAACTGAACCTCTTGTTTTCTGGCATTGAGGCACTGAATTGAATACAACATGGGGGGTGGGGTGTGGTCTACGCACATGTGCCTCTGTACCTGTGTCTGCATATATCATATTTGTATATCTAATATCTATATCTATATATATATATCTATACATACATATATATATACATATATATATATATATATATATATATATATATATATATATATGTATATATATATATATGTGTGTGTGTGTATACCTATCTTTCTACATAGATAGATATAAACTGTTAATAAGACTTTCAATGAAGAAATATAGAAAAGAGAAATGGGTTCAGGCCAGCAATACATTCAGTTTTCTCTGTGAACTGCTCTCTCCCATTGACAGTCTGAGACTTCCTATTGTTAGTATTGGCTGATAATTTATATGGCTGTGCATAAAGAATGTGTAAAGGGTCTAAGGGATGTGCCACTCTGTAATGGCATTAGTGGTGTATATTACAACATAACATATGGTATTACAGAGAACCTGGGTTTAAATCTTAAGTTATACATGTAAATATATCACAAATATGTTTGCATGTATGTCATAATATATGCACCCCATACTTTACTTATAACGAGTAATTACAGTGTAGTTTTGGGGCTTGGCATAGAAAAAGGTTAGGGTGCTCAAGACACATGCAGATGTACAGAAGCATCAATCATGTAGATAGTAGTTTGTCTAGAATGGAATTACACAAACACTAGGTTCAAAACACAGCTGAAGCTTTTTAATTCTTTCAAATCTATTTTATGTGCTCATAATAAAGACACTTTATTATGAAAATTAAAGACTGCGTTTAAGAAATAGGCCAGTATGTGAAACTAATCTTCAAATTTCAAAGAAAGGAAAGTCACAGTGCTTCTGAAATGAGGTGATGCTAAGGATGAGATAGAAAGAAAAAAAACAGTGTGTGTAAAAATAAGGGAGCCACACAGGAAAAAGACAGGGAATTGTCTAAATTAAAACTGAAGGAGGCAGGTCAGATAGTCATAATACAACATCCAAAAAAAGGAATAAATACCTAGGTGTGTGAAAAAGAGAGCGTAAACATCTTATGGTCATATAAATCAGCAGAGAAATGTTAAAAAGGAATTATGAAAACTAAAAACTGAATGGGCATTGGACAGAAAAATGTGATAAAAATGGCTGCTGGATGAATATGTTACATTCTCTGAGGAAGGATGGTGTATGCACCAGCGCTAGTCAATAGTCATGCCCAGGAACTGCCAAGGTTTTATGCTAATCCTTTTAAAGGAGAGGATGCCTTGAAAGCAGTCATGCAAAGGTACACAAGTTAGTGGTATCTGACAAGGAGACATAGAATTTTTAGAGAGCAGAGCAGAAAGCAGGTAAGAGAATTTGCCCTAATCTTTTAATTCATTAATAAACTCCTGGTCAAGGGTGGGACTCCTGACTGGAGGAGATCTTATATGGTGCATCTCAACAACAGTAGGAGAAGGATAGAGGTTCGAATCTTACCTGTCAGTTTGATCATAATTCTGGAGCACACTAAGGGACCACCGCTGAAGGAAAGAATTATAAAAGACCTGGAAACCTGATGGAAAAACTACCGAAAATAACAGTCAAATATAACAGAACATGTTATGGAACTGGATGCAATAGATGAGAAAGGGTGGTGAAGTGAGTCTGCTTAGACTTTAGCAAGTCATTTCATGAAGTATCACATAAAAGGTTATAGAATACATTATGCATGGAGTAGGTTCAAGCCAGGGATAATAGTATTGGTAAGACTATATGACACAAAAGGGTTACACTATAATCTGTTCAGTCCAATTGTAAAATGATACTAAGGGGTGGTTTCAAATGGATATCACAGATGGTCCTTTTTGATGTCTTTTATAAGTGATGTTGCATAAAGTCCGGAAGGGAATGTTTAAGTTTTTCTGGAAACCAAAAAGTTACTCAGTATGACTGAAACAAAGATATGGAAAGGATGAAAATAAAATTGGCATGTCTGCAGGGAATGTCTGAGATATGGCAGCTTAAATGCAAAGTACAACCTCTGGAAATATGCACAAGCTGTTTGTGGGGGATCAGCAACAACAAAAGAGTAACAGACTAAGAGCAGCCATATTATATGACAAAATGTTAAGTAAGTAGAGTGCAAAATCAAGCAAAGTCAGACAAAACTGAACTACATATGAATTAGTATCTCCATTATAAAATGGAAGTTATTATTCAACTTTATAATCATTTGATAAGGCCCTTTCATACCTCTCAACTGTCCAGATTTTTGCCTCATATTTTTAGTCTGCTCCTCATAAAATTTATATTTTTCTGGCAAGTCACTGGGATGAACTGAGGACTGAAGTCACTAAATAATGCAATACATCTGAATTTTAGACTTCATATCTTTAAGAAAATGCATGCTAACACAAATTATGTTATTCTAGCTACTTTCTAAGTTTATAAGAGCAATGTTTAAAATCTGTCCCTATTTTGGGGCCTCTGTCCCTAAATTCTGTCAGGGTTTGCCCAGATTTCTTGTGATAAGAGGGTGGGCTCTTTCTACAGTAAAACATATAGTTCTGAATAACTTAGCATAGTGACTCCAGCAGGATTGTTCCTTGTTATTCATCAAATCATGTTCTGATGAAACTGAAGCCATCAAACCAGTTTAATCGATTCCTGTATTTTGTTGAAACTAAGACTATTTAATTGAATGAGATCACGAAACACTGCAATGAGACAAGGACATTACACATTACCCAAGACTGTACAATCTCAGAGTTAGTGTAACATTTGGGGATGTAATGGGTGTATTGTTTTTTTTTTTTTTGTTAAAACCAAAACTATGTGATGTTGACTATTTTGTTCAACACAAACAGTAGTTTATGTGAATGTTGCTTTACTATGTAACCTATTTCCAGGCACATTAGATTCAGTCTGTTTGTTTGTTTATTTATTTGTACATACATACATATATTTGTTAACTGGACAATGCTGTGATCCAAAGACCCATTTTAGGCACAATCTGTACAAAAGAAGTCAATGAAATATAATGACTTAGAGCAAGAACAATAATAACATTAAAACAACAATGACACACTTTAAAATATTTACAACAAATGGAATATAAAATGTACTGATGGAATTATAATAGAAGTATAAATGTAAATCCCAATTAGTAGAGTCTGAAAGCAAAATAGCAGAAATGGTAGGTAATATGATATATTTTAAGACAGGAAACAAATCCTATGCATGCCCTTTAACAATAGCCTTGTACAGAAGGCATATAAAGACCAATTAAATTATTTTCTTTTTCAGACTGCATACTTAGGCTATTTAAGAGTGTCTATTTTAATTTATTGAATGTCCAAAGTGTAGAAACTCATATGGTCAAGACCATATGGTTGGCAATTCAGTTCATCAATATACTAAAACAGATCCAAACAACACCCGCAAACAACCCATACAAAGTCTGTGCAGGGGGGGGGGTCAAGTCCCCCTGCAGCCCCCACATGGGGGACTGCATCCCCCACATCCCCTGTTAATTATTTAAACCAACTCTGAGATTGCACTATAGTGGGGAAAAGGGCAAATTCCTTGATCCCTACAGAACTGTTTGACAAACCAAACTTTTAACCATACTTTCTTATAGCTACTAAACAAGTATGTTCTTTTCTAACTGCCCATCTAAATATAGTAAGTGTAGCCCTCAATAAATGACTTGTGGACCAACCCTGGGTCTGCATTATCTCATAGGTCTTACTCAGTCCTTTGGAAATAATACCTTGTACATTCCCTTCAATGCTGATCCCACTTCTTATATACATTCCACTTTGGCCATTACTTACACACCCCAGGTAACTACCTACTATTGTGATGCTTTCTTGGTACTCACACCTATGATTACTCACTAACATTATAATCTTAAATCTGTAGGCTTTCTGTGTATCTGGGATGGGAAGACTTTGAGTGTTGCTAATGTTGCTGAATGATGCCTCTAGCTTCCCCAGTGCAAGGTACAGTTCCACTGCAGAGCCCACCTTTGAGGCTTAATATGCATTTATTCAACTAGAGCAGAACTGGCTTAAAACAGTAGAAGCTACTAAATAAATGCTAGACTGGATATGGAAGTATTTTGGTAAAAGTTCTCATTAAAGCAGTTTATGTGGATATCCTTAAAAAATTAATAAAAAGAAAATAAGATACTTATCTATAGGAGAAGGTGGAAAGTGCTGTGTTTAGTTCCAGTGGGTATGTGTGTTCTTATCTACAAGCTTGCAGGCAGCTGGTCAGATATCAGTTCCTGGAGTTCAAGTTGTCATATTCTCATGTCACAAGTGCAGGCAACAGATAAAAGGAGTATTTCATTCTTCATATGTGTTTCTTTGTAAGCGTTCCCATTTAAGAGCCTCCTACTCAAAGAATGAGACAGATTTACATTCTTCCACAGTGGTGCAGTAACCTTGATATAAGAATAATAAAGGAACAGCTTTGAGGAAAAAACATTATTTTTTGTCTTGCATTTGCTCATTTTGCCACAAGGTGGAGTACATGTGTTGTAAGTGTATGTGCAGTTAAATTGATCCAGTACAGGTATATTTTTTGCCATGAAATAACTTTAGTATAAAAAGTGTATTAAAACACAGACCATTAAGATGATACTAAAGACTCTTTTATTCAAACTGCAATCATATTCTTCCTAAAAGATTTTTAAGTAGCATATTTTTCATGTTTGTAATATTTTTAGAGTTTTGCCCCAATTCTAGATTTTGATTATTTAGACTTTCAGAAATTAATCTGATTGGGTGTTTTAGAGCTGTAGGTAATACTTTGGATGCCCCCTTAAGTTGTGGACAAAAGAAAAAGAAGTCCTGTCATACCTGAGGACCAAAAGCATACAAAATAAAATCTTTTCATACCCGAGAACTAAAAATAAATCTTTAAAACTGTAGCAGACTACACATTCAACAGTGGCTTGCTACAGCTAAATACAACATAAGAAGTTCTAAATGTTTCAGATCTAACTGATAATGCAGTATTCTACTAATACTAATGCTAACACTAATATTAATACTAATATTAATGCTATCACTAATGCTAATGTTAATGTTAATAGTTAATTTGATGCTAATATTAATGCTAATGTCAATCATCATCATCATCATCCCCCTTTTTCTCATTGATTTTTCTACATGGAGTTAGGGTATCATGTTAATTGTCACCAGCTGTCTTGATTCAGTGCCACACTCCTGCCTTCTTCAACACTCATGCCTGACTGTCGCAGATCTTCTTTCACAGAATCCATCTACCTCTTTGCTGGACATCCTCGCTTCCTCTTACATTCTTCCTGTCTGTCCCAAATCTTCCTCACCAGATTGTCTTCTGCGTTTCTGCACATGTGTCCAAACCACTGTAATCTGTTCTCTTTGATATTTTCTGCAATTGAAACTACTTTGGCTTCTGCTCTCATGTCCTTATTTCTTCGTCTGTCCCACAGTGTGCATCCTAACACCCTTCTCAGGCACTTCATTTCCATCACCTCTGGCTTCTTCAACTGCTCTGCCTTTACTGCCTAGGTTTCTGAACCATACAGTAGTACTGGTCACATCACTGTCTTGTACACCTTACTTTTCAGCTTCTTTGGCATTCTGCTGTCCTAGACTACACCTGACATTCTATGCCAGTTGGCTGCAGCCCCTCTGATTCTAGGTTTGACCTCTTCATTCAGACTTCCTTTCTCCTCAACCACCCCTCCCAGATACTTGAAGCTGTTTACCTGTTCCACTATCTTCCCTTCTATCTCTATTCTCAGCTTCTTCTGATTTCCTCAGTTTGCTGCCATTACCACCGTCTTACCTGTGCTTAGTTTCATCTCATGTGCCTTCAGCTTTGCATTCCATTCTCCTATCCTTTGTTGAAGTTCTAGCTCAGATTCTGCCTGTAATGTCACATCGTCTGCATACAGCAGCTTTGTTGATCTGTCCCATCTGACCTGCTTGCTAATGTAGTCCATCACCAGTATGAACAGCAGTGGGCTGAGAGCTGAACAAGGTTCGAACCTGACCTCCGACCAATGCCTGTTTGGAGTTTTCACGTTCTCTGTGTGTCTCCGTGGGCTTTCTCCCACATCTGAAAAACATGCTGAGTGTTTCCATCTCAAACTCACCCTTGAATGGAGCTGTGGGTAGCAGCACAGACTCTACATGGTGCCCTACAGGGGAAAAAGTTGTACAGACCAACCGCTTTGGGCATCTACTGTGGTGCGCAGTATCCTCAAGATAGGAAAACACGGATCACAGACTGCGCGCCGTGGCAGGGCTAGCCACTTGATGGTGTAAAACATGGCTCTAGGTGATTCGGTCATGTTGACTAATGCTAAGGTCCCTCAAACTATCCCACATCTATTCACTAACCCATCTACTAAAAATCTTAAACTTACTGCTCTCAATATCCACAGTATTAGGTTCATAGGTTGGTACTAGGCTACCGGCCCTAGGGCCTATACAAGCCTAGCCATAACAATTCCCTGGCTATTTCTTCTCGCACTTTTTACTTCCCTGGACCCTTGTCTAGCAGGGTGACTGACGTGATCCCCGGGGTGAATTTCCTTTCTCCCATCCAATCATCAGGGTTCCTTTTGAAGAGGGCCAAAGAGGCGCTCTTCTTGACATGTATGGGTAGTCTATTCCAGAGTCTGGGGAGTCTCTGGGTCAGGAACCTATCCCTCCAGCATGTTTTGTTTATTGTGATGACAAGGTTTAGATCCCTGGAGCATATGGCTCTGAGGGATTCTGATTTCTTTAAGTGTAGCTTGTCCAACAGCTCTGGGTTTGGGGTCTATATTCTAACATCGAAGTCTAAAAACATAGAATGTTATAATATCGACCCCATTCAATCAAAACACCAGAAAACCAAACAGTTAGAATAGCGATTTTTTTTCCCATGGAAAAAATTTGCTGTTCCGACAAACATACGCACAACTCAAGCACACCAAAATAAATAATCCACACACATACACTTCACAGAACCCTACACTAAACCAAACATATACCACTAGCTATCCACTTACCTTAACCCATCTCTAACCCTAAGGTCCCTTACTATCGCACACTCACCTTACCTGCTCCCTAACCCTAACTCACCTACCCCACCCTAACCCTCACGTCCACATAATCGCACATTTACCTGACATGCGCCCTATCCCTAACTCACCTAACCCATGCCCAATCGCACACTCACCTTCATTTGCACACTTACCTTAACCCAGTCCGTAACCTTCGCTCCACAGCTGAGGAAATAGCGAAGCTACAGAAACGTCCCACTGAATACTTTCTCTAGGAAAGTATTCGGTGTTCTGCAGCTTCGCTATTTCAAACGTTCACTCTACTGGGTTCGATATTATAACATTCGAAGGTTTTGAACTTCAGTGTTATAATATAAACCCCTGGGTTTGACATGGTCTTGTATGTTAAGCAGAGATTGCCTCTGAGTAGATGATATGTGACAGAGTATAGCTGGAGTTTTTTTAAGTTAGTCAGCATAGGGCATCTGCTTTAGGCCTGTGATTCTTTTAGTGAGGTATTTCTGCGGCCTTTCCAGTTGTTGCAGATGTCTTGGAGGTACATACCAACTGGGGCATTGTATTCTATAATGGGTCTAATGAGGGATGAGTACAGTGGGACACTGACCTCCTTTTTTCTTGATGAAAAGCCCTTAGTGATGAGGTGTGCCACATAGAAGAATTTCCTGACTGTTGTGGCGATGTGGTTATTGAAGGTGAGACCACTGTTCACCTGTGTCCCTAAGTGTCTTATCACACTTTTGGTGTTTAGTGTACTGCCACCTATGTGGCAATTCATGGGTGCATGTTTTTTCCCAAAGGGGATAACTATGCATTTCTTGGCATTAAGCTTGAGCCCATGGCTCTGGCACCAGGCATCTGTTTCTGTAAGGCCCATTTGTAGATTATCCACATCATTTGGGGATTCAGTAATGGCTCCCAGTTTGCAGTCATCTGCGAACTTTGTTAGCCAGAGTCCCTTAGTGTTGGCCTGTACTTCAGAGAAGTAGATGCCAAACAAGAGAGGTCCCAGGACTGAACCCTGAGGTACTCCACTTGTCACTTGTCTGGAGCTGGATTTGGATTCAGCTACTTTTACAGTGTGGGTTCTGTCAGTAAGCCAGTTTGCAACCCATCATCGAGTGATGTAGGGATTAATGCCCAGCTTAGTACGTTTATCTATGATTCCAGAGTGAGGGATGGTGTCAAAGGCCTTAGCAAGGTCCAGATAGGCCATGTGGACTGCCTTACCCTCATCCACAGCTCTGGAGACTGATTCGAAGAAGTCAATCAGGTTCAGGAGACAAGATCAGCCCTTCACAAACCCAAACTGGGTGGGGTCCAGTGCTTTAACGTTGCCAATGTCTTTGTTTATAAGTTCCATGATAATGCGTTCCATAGCCTTGCAGATCAGGCTCGTCAGACTGATGGGGTGGTAGTTCCCAGGATCCAAGGTGGATCACCCCTTGTGGAGTGGGACAACTATAGCTGTGCGCCACTCAGTGGGCGTGAAGCCTGAGGTGAGGGTATGATTAAATATGACACTTAGGTGACAAAAAAAGTCACTGAACTCCATTCCTGGATATCAGTCCACACCCCCGATATTCTCTCCATCTCTGAAAACCGGCTAAAACCTCACATATAAAATAGTGAAATCTTACCCCCTGGTTAAAATATTTTCCATCAAGATAGACCCACAAAAAAGGTGGAGGTGTGGCTCTTCTATACTTTGAACAGCTCTACCTCCACCCACTTTCTTTCACCCTCCTAGCTTTCACTCAGCTGAAACACTCATTGTTAACTGTAACTTAAACCAAAAGAAACTAGCTATTGCCTCCATATACATACCACCTGGTAACAACATCCCTAGCCTTGAATTATTCTTTGCCTGGATCTCTCAAACTATCTTCTATGAAACGTTTATTCTAGGCGATGTTAACATTGACTGGAATACACTGTCCTCTAACTATCAAACAACTAGTATCATACACTGTCCTCTAACTACCACACCACTAGTATCATACACTGTCCTCTAACTACCACACCACTAGTATCATACACTGTCCTCTAACTACCGCACCACTAGTATCATACACTGTCCTCTAACTACCGCACCACTAGTATCATACACTGTCCTCTAACTACCGCACCACTAGTATCATACACTGTCCTCTAACTACCGCACCACTAGTATCATACACTGTCCTCTAACTACCGCACCACTAGTATCACACTGTCCTCTAACTACCGCACCACTAGTATCATACACTGTCCTCTAACTACTGCACCACTAGTATCATACACTGTCCTCTAACTACCACACCACTAGTATCATACACTGTCCTCTAAATACCGCACGACTAGTATCATACACTGTCCTCTAACTACCGCACCACTAGTATCATACACTGTCATCTAACTATCGCACCACTAGTATCATACACTGCCCTCTAACTACCGCACCACTAGTATCATACACTGTCCTCTAACTACCGCACCACTAGTATCATACACTGTCCTCTAACTACCGCACCACTAGTATCATACACTGTCCTCTAACTACCGCACCACTAGTATCATACACTGTCCTCTAACTACCACAACACTAGTATCATATACTGTCCTCTAACTACCACACCACTAGTATCATACACTGTCCTCTAACTACTGCACCACTAGTATCATACACTGTCCTCTAACTACCGTACGTCTAGTATCATACACTGTCCTCTAACTACTGCACCACTAGTATCATACACTGTCCTCTAACTACCACACGTCTAGTATTATACAATGTCCTCTAACTACCGCACCACTAGTATCATACACTGTCCTCTAACTACCGCACCACTAGTATCACACTGTCCTCTAACTACCGCACCACTAGTATCATACACTGTCCTCTAACTACTGCACCACTAGTTTCATACACTGTCCTCTAACTACCATACCACTAGTATCATACACTGTCCTCTAACTACCACACCACTAGTATCATACACTGTCCTCTAACTACGGCACCACTAGTATCATACAATGTCCTCTAACTACAGCACCACTAGTATCATACACTGTCCTCTAACTACCGCACCACTAGTCTCATACACTGTCCTCTAACTACCACACCACTAGTATCATACACTGTCCTCTAACTACTGCACCACTAGTTTCATACACTGTCCTCTAACTACCACACCACTAGTATCATACACTGTCCTCTAACTATCGCACCACTAGTATCATACACTGCCCTCTAACTACCGCACCACTAGTATCATACACTGTCCTCTAACTACCGCACCACTAGTATCATACACTGTCCTCTAACTACCGCACCACTAGTATCATACACTGTCCTCTAACTACCGCACCACTAGTATCATACACTGTCCTCTAACTACCACACCACTAGTATCATATACTGTCCTCTAACTACCACACCACTAGTATCATACACTGTCCTCTAACTACCGCACCACTAGTATCATACACTGTCCTCTAACTACCGTACGTCTAGTATCATACACTGTCCTCTAACTACCGCACCACTAGTATCATACACTGTCCTCTAACTACCACACGTCTAGTATTATACAATGTCCTCTAACTACAGCACCACTAGTATCATACACTGTCCTCTAACTACCGCACCACTAGTATCACACTGTCCTCTAACTACCGCACCACTAGTATCATACACTGTCCTCTAACTACTGCACCACTAGTTTCATACACTGTCCTCTAACTACCACACCACTAGTATCATACACTGTCCTCTAACTACCACACCACTAGTATCATACACTGTACTCTAACTACCGCACCACTAGTATCATACACTGTCCTCTAACTACAGCACCACTAGTATCATACACTGTCCTCTAACTACCGCACCAATAGTATCATACACTGTCCTCTAACTACCGCACCACTAGTATCATACACTGTCCTCTAACTACCGCACCACTAGTATCATACACTTTCCTCTAACTACCGCACCACTAGTATCATACACTGTCCTCTAACTACCGCACCACTAGTATCATACACTGTCCTCTAACTACCGCACCACTAGTATCATACACTGTCCTCTAACTACCGCACCACTAGTATCATACACTGTCCTCTAACTACCGCACCACTAGTATCATACACTGTCCTCTAACTACCGCACCACTAGTATCATACACTGTCCTCTAACTACCGCACCACTAGTATCATACACTGTCCTCTAACTACCGCACCACTAGTATCATACACTGTCCTCTAACTACCACACCACTAGTATCATACACTGTCCTCTAACTACCGCAACACTAGTATCATACACTGTCCTCTAACTACCACACCACTAGTATCATACACTGTCCTCTAACTACCGCACCACTAGTATCATACACTGTCCTCTAACTACCGCACCACTAGTATCATACACTGTCCTCTAACTACTGCACCACTAGTATCATACACTGTCCTCTAACTGCCGCACCACTAGTATCATACACTGTCCTCTAACTACCGCACCACTAGTATCATACACTGTCCTCTAACTATCGCACCACTAGTATCATACACTGTCCTCTAACTACCGCACCACTAGTATCATACACTGTCCTCTAACTACCACACCACTATTATCATATACTGTCCTCTAACTACCGCACCACTAGTATCATACACTGTCTTCTAACTACCGTACATCTAGTATCATACACTGTCCTCTAACTACCGCACCACTAGTATCATACACTGTCCTCTAACTACCACATGTCTAGTATTATACAATGTCCTCTAACTACCACACCACTGGTATCATACACTGTCCTCTAACTACCGCACCACTAGTATCACACTGTCCTCTAACTACCGCACCACTAGTATCATACACTGTCCTCTAACTACTGCACCACTAGTATCATACACTGTCCTCTAACTACCACACCACTAGAATCATACACTGTCCTCTAACTACCGCATGTCTAGTATCATACACTGTCCTCTAACTACCGCACCAATAGTATCATACACTGTCCTCTAACTATCGCACCACTAGTATCATACACTGCCCTCTAACTACCACACCACTAGTATCATACATTGTCCTCTAACTACCGCACCACTAGTATCATACACTGTCCTCTAACTACCGCACCACTAGTATCATACACTGTCCTCTAACTACCACACCACTAGTATCATATACTGTCCTCTAACTACCACACCACTAGTATCATACACTGTCCTCTAACTACCGCACCACTAGTATCATACACTGTCCTCTTACTACCGTATGTCTAGTATCATACACTGTCCTCTAACTACCGCACCACTAGCATCATACACTGTCCTCTAACTACCACATGTCTAGTATTATACAATGTCCTCTAACTACCACACCACTAGTATCATACACTGTCCTCTAACTACCGTACCACTAGTATCACACTGTCCTCTAACTACCGCACCACTAGTATCATACACTGTCCTCTAACTACTGCACCACTAGTATCATACACTGTCCTCTAACTACCACACCACTAGTATCATACACTGTCCTCTAACTACCACACCACTAGTATCATACACTGTCCTCTAACTACCACACCACTAGTATCATACACTGTCCTCTAACTACCGCACCACTAGTATCATACACTGTCCTCTAACTACCACACCACTAGTATCATACACTGTCCTCTAACTACAGCACCACTAGTATCATACACTGTCCTCTAACTACCGCACCACTAGTATCATACACTATCCTCTAACTATCGCACGTCTAGTATCATACACTGTCCTCTAACTATCGCACCACTAGTATCATACACTGTCCTCTAACTACCACACCACTAGTATCATACACTGTCCTCTAACTACCGCACCACTAGTATCATACACTGTCCTCTAACTACCGCACCACTAGTATCATACACTGTCTTCTAACTACCGTACGTCTAGTATCATACACTGTCCTCTAACTACCGCACCACTAGTATCATACACTGTCCTCTAACTACCGCACCACTAGTATCATACACTGTCCTCTAACTACCGCACCACTAGTATCATACACTATCCTCTAACTATCGCACGTCTAGTATCATACACTGTCCTCTAACTATCGCACCACTAGTATCATACACTGTCCTCTAACTACCACACCACTAGTATCATACACTGTCCTCTAACTACCGCACCACTAGTATCATACACTGTCCTCTAACTACGCACCACTAGTATCATACACTGTCCTCTAACTACCGCACCACTAGTATCATACACTGTCCTCTAACTACCGCACCACTAGTATCATACACTGTCCTCTAACTACCGCACCACTAGTATCATACACTGTCCTCTAACTACCGCACCACTAGTATCATACACTGTCCTCTAACTACCACACCACTAGTATTATACACTGTCCTCTAACTACCACACCACTAGTATCATACACTGTCCTCTAACTACTGCACCACTAGTATCATACACTGTCCTCTAACTACCACACCACTAGTATCATACACTGTCCTCTAACTACCGCACCACTAGTATCATACACTGTCCTCTAACTACCGCACCACTAGTATCATACACTGTCCTCTAACTACTGCACCACTAGTATCATACACTGTCCTCTAACTACTGCATGTCTAGTATCAATCTATGTACATTTTCACAACTTACTCACATTAACCAACTATCTAACTCCAGCTCTGGTCTGGACTGGATTCTCACCTCCCACCCTAATCACTGTCAGAACCCCACTACTCTACCAGACTCCCTTAGTGATCACATCTCAACTTCGATTCAGTGCCAGTCCTGCCAAGTTACTAAATCTCACACATATAGAGACTGCTGTCACCTATCTAACTTTGACCCAAATCTATTCAACCAAACTCTATGTTCTATAGATTGGTCTTTCCTCTATGACCTCCCCCTTGAAGAAGCCAGCCTAAAATTTCACAGTACATTTCTTAACATTCTCAACTCTTTAGCCCCATCAGAAAATTAGGGTAAAAACTAAATATGCCCCCTGGATTACCAAAGACAGTCTCTCCCTCATGCTGAAAAGGGGCACTGCTTGGAAATCCTGGCACAAGCATAAAACTACTGCAAATCTCCAGCTCTATCGAGAACTTTGAAATCTAACTAAAAAAAAACAAATCTACCTAGACAAAAAACTTTTTACCTCAACCATCAAAAACCTCTCATACCAACCCCCAAAAATTCTGGTCCTCTATCAACAAGTCACTACACCCCGGAATCCCTTCCACCCAGTCCTTTTCCTAACTCATCCTCTACCGAAACTGCCACTTTACTGAATTCCTTCTTTATTGACTCAATACAGAACTTACTCAAACTTAATTCTAACTGTATTCATGACACCCTGCCTCCTCTTCCCCATACTACTCCTTTCTCCATTAAACCCATCCCCTCTGCTACTATCTGCCTGTTTCTTAATAAACTTAAACCCTGCTCCCCCTCCGTTGATAACCTACCACCTGCCATTCTCAATTTAGCAGGCTCCTCCATTGCCTACCCTGTCTCCATCTTCATCAATCATTATATTAAAGAAAGCACCATCCCTGCTATCTGGAAAAAATTCTATGTTCTACCCCTACAAAAAGGAGGTAACTCCACTGACCCATCATATTTCAGGCCAATTGCAATTCTATCCCCCTATCTAAAACTCTTGAGAAGTGCATACACAAACAGCTCATGTCCTATCTCATCCAAGAGAACCTCCTCCCCCCACACAACATGGTTTCCAACCTCATCATACCACCACTACATCTCTATTATCTTTCATTCATTCTATTTCTTCATCTCTCGGTAATAATAAATTAGTCTCCTGCCTGTTCCTCGACCTCTCTAAAGCCTTTGATACTGTATCTCATAAACTCCTTCTCTCCAAACTAGCTTCCCTTAACCTCTGTAACTCCACACTAGGCTGGTTCTCTAGTTACCTATCTGACTGACTTCAATCTATTAAATGTCTCTCTACCTCCTCTCCTTTTCTCTCTGTTCAAACCGGAGTTCCCCAAGGCTCCATCCTGGGGCCCTTCTTATTCAACATCTTTACTATCAATCTCTACCACTCTTGCACACAGTCACCCCTGGTTCAATATGCTGACGACTCTACTATCAACTCCACTTCTGACACTCTTCCTTACCTACTCACCCTCACTCAAGAACCTCTGCACTCTGTCAAAAAATGGCTCACTGCTAACCAACTTCTACTTAACCCTAACAAAACTAAACTCCTACTCTTCATGCCTAAAGGTCTCCATCTTAAATGTACCTTCTCTATCTCCTCTCTAAACAACACTTCCATCAAAGTGGAATCACATATTAAACTCCTCCTGGTTTACGTAGATGATAAACTTAAATTTGACATCCAGATCAATAACTATATCAAAAAGATACACCAAAAACTCAGACAACTGTACAGCAACAAAAAATTCCTAACTCCTGAATCTAAACAGTCCTTATCTCAAGCCTACCTACTTTCCACCCTATGCTGCCCCAGTATTTATCCACTTACAAAAAAACTGATATCCAAATTCGAACTCGCCTGCAATAAAATAACTTGATTCACCAGTAATCTCCCTTATCGAACGCACCACTGCCTTGCCTTAAAAAACTTCACTGGCTTGACTTTAACACCAACTCCTCCTGCCACAGCTCCACCTGACCCACTCTATCCTTCACCAACCCCTAGCTTGTCCATCTCTGGCAAATCTTATCTCCCTCTATATCCCCAAGTGACCTACTTAGTTCTGACCAACTCTTGCTGCATATCTCAAAACCCAACAAATCCATTGGTAAGATACTTTACAGCCATAATGTCATCTTTGACTGGAATAAACTTCTTCTCCAACTAAGCACACTTGACAATATCCACAGCTTTAAAATATCATTAAAGGAATTCTTGCAGTCCTCCTGGATCTGCTCCTGCAATGACCCCACACTCTCTTCTGGATCACACTTCCTTCTCCAATAACTACCCTCCTTCCTGTCTCCTATCTCAGCCACTCCTCTGGAATATCCTAGTCCCATAATTACTTCATATTTGTAGGACTGTCCTGCTGACATCTTTATCCCTTTCTTTGTTGTGCTCCCTTGTCTACACCATTTGTACATTACTATTCATATTGAATTTACTTGTATGTCTCTTACGTCTTGATTTATTAGTGTATAGCTGTGCATATTGACTATGAATAATGTCTAAACATACCTTCTTCTGTTGAATCTTTTAGTGCATTGTAAAAATGTTCTTTATCATTTTGTTTTGTTAATGTTGTATTTGGAGCTTTTCTCCTTGGGTCTCTGCTGAAAAAGGGCATCTTGCCCAGTCAGACTAACCCGGTTAACAAATGTCAAATAAATAAAAATAAATAAATAATGTTAATGTTGTTGTTGTTGTTGTTGTTGTTGTTGTTGCGTCTTTCGGCTTTTCCTGGTTAGGGGTCGCCACAGCAGAACTCCGGTTCGCTAATGATTGGCAGTAGATTTTTACGTGCCGAGTTGCCAGCCCTGATGCACAACCTTCAACGAAGGTACACCCATTCACGCATGTCTCCACACAGAAGATGCTCTAGCTAAGAATTGAACAGGACAACATCTTACTGTGAGGCGACAACGCTACCGCAGCACCACCACCGTAGTACAAATAAATAATGTTAATACTAATACTAATTCTAAAGCTAATGCTAGTACTAATACTAATGTTAATACTAATAGTATTACTAATATTAATATTAATACTAATGTTAATACTAATATTAATACTAATATTGCACTAGGCCACCACTGAATGGTGAATTGCTTCAGCAAATGCAGTAACAGTATTCAGAAACAGAATAGACTGAAGCTCATACCTTCTGACATCTTGTGCCTGGGGCACCTGCCTCCTTTGTACCCCACATTAGCTATGCCTCAGGGTGTTTCACAGCATTTGATATGTTTTAACACATTTACCCAAGTCGGACACATGCCACTGATATATATATATACACACTGCAGAAATATCAATATAAGGAGACAAAAGCACTTGATTTATTTTAAAGTCAACTGTGTGTTTGTGTATCTTTTATCCTGCGGACTATTACAAAGTACCCTTATTTGTAGATTATATAATATATAGTAGTTAAAAGTAGTGTAATCCCCAAACAGTAACACTGCCAACAGCACCACCACACACAGAAAAATAAATAAATAAATAAATAAAAATGTCAGTGTATATAATTAAATTCTGAAATAAATATCTGAAATTTCAATAATGCAATGACAGTGTGTGTAAAGAAGGGTTATGGAAATCTGCACAGCTGTGTTTCCTGCAAGCTGTGTCAAACCATCCATCGCCTGTAGTCCCAGCTGAAAATGCTTCTGCTTTCCATTTTTATACATGCTGCAATAGACTAGCAGTACTTCTCGTTTTTTTTTTTTTTTTTTTTTATAGGGCTGGTGATTTCACTTCTCTCAGTGTTGAGAAGCTGCAGTCAGCTTTAAAATCAACGTCTTTTACAGAACCCATTTAATGTCACTGAGGACTAGTCCTCAAGTTACCTTGCTTATTTTTCGACAACAGCAGCAATTGCTAGTATGTGAATTCCACACACTCTGGTGCTAACTGCCTTACCATGTAGTCTACCTACTTTTCTGCCCCTCTTCTGTATCTTACTCATGTACTTCCACACCTCTAATAAATAACTGTGTAAAAACTAAATAGCAAATCAGACAACAGAAAGGAAGAAACTGCCTTAATCTAATATTATTTTATTTGATGTTGTTTTCTTGTTCTTACTGTTGCTAAGTTTAACTCTTAGGTTAATTGTTAATAAGGATCACACTAAGAGGTTTTCAATTTAAATTGGTTTGCTTTAAAGTTGCTTTCAGCTGTGAAAGCATTTGCTGACTGTTAATAAATATATTGACATACCATTTAATAAAACATAAAAACTCCCTAGTGCCTTATTTGAGCCTTCAGAAAGATTTAGCAACCACTGTTTATAAAAGAGAAAGCACCAATAAAATCAGGTCATCAATCACATCAGGAATTTACTGCTTCTAATTTAATTCCTTGTTTAAATCATTGGGCTGCAGTGTTCAGTACTTTAATATACATATACTTTACAACGTAACACAAACTGAATTGAACTGCCATCTATAAATGTTGGGCCAACTTGAAGGAGTACCCGCCCTAAAACAGAATCTGCTGTATTACAGTGACAGTTGCAAAAATGTTCACTAAGTGGGTTTTCCTTTCGATCATGTGTGTTCCTGCAACCTGTCTTTAAAATGCCTTCCCTAAACATGTTCAAGGACAAATTGCTTCAGCATCAGTAGCCCAAAAAAAAAAAAAAAAATGTCATAAGGCCAAATGTTTTTCCCTATAGGAAATCACTGCTAGTCCAGTTTCTGATTGTGATAGCACAATGATTTATTTACTTTGGGAGATTCCTCCCATCTTTGAGTTGCAACCATGGACTTTGTATATGTATGTTTGGGGTATGGGGGGCTTGCCCCTACATCAGGGAAGAGGTTACAGGGTGGCTTGCCACCCTGCAAAAACAAGAAAAGGGAATTTTTCACCCTTTTGTATTTTGGGTATTTTTTCTCCGTTCTTTTGGAATGTCAACTTTCATGAAGTCGACATTTCATAGCAGAACTCATTAAATCTCCTTTTAAGCTCCTAACAGTAACAATTACATGTGACAAATCACAAAAAAATCCATTTATTTGAAATCTAATAACACTGATCAAAGAAAATTATCTAGTTACATGGACAAAAGTAATACACTTACCACAAGCAGATGTGCCATGATCAGTCAGATATAACATTATTTTTCAGTAATTTTTGCTGATTTTTATCTTTTTGATTTACAGCTCTTCAGAAATGCTGGCTTGAGTTTGTCATGCAGTGGGTTAAATCTGAAGGTTTTGTAGATGTATTTTCTGATGCATAATTAATTTATGTTGAAAACATAAAACATAAAACGTTATTTAAGCCTACTCTCTTTGCATCAACTCAAAGGACGTCATGAGGATGTCTTCATCAAATAAAGCATTGGTCTGTCTCTTAAAAGAGCTTGGGCATGATGAGGAAGAGGTAACAAGTTCCCTGCTTTGGTACTTCCGTTATGGAGAAAATGTCTTTTGTCATTTCCAAAAAACTTGTCTGTGACAAATTTCATTTGATTGTTTCTTGCGTTGGTGGTATGAGAAAAAAAGCTGCTAACAACTGTGGTCTACAAAAATGGTGTTTTGAGAACATTTACATGCCCAAATTAGGACTTCTATGATTAAGTGATAATAAAGTGATTGAGGCTTTAAAGCCTCTAGCCTTTCAGTGTAACCTATTTCCCTGATAATAGTATTTGTTTTCTATAATACTTCTGAACTTTTTTTTAGTTTAATAATACTGCTAGGAAAATAAATTAAAAAACAAAAATGCATCCATATTCAAGTATAGGTCTGAGCAAGCTTTAAAATAAGGGTAGAAGAAATGACATATTTGTGACTTGAAGAGAATGATCTCAAAATATTTAATAATACATTAACACTTTCTGATCACCATGGGAACATGGCTGCCAAAGGCTAATTTGTTGACTATTAATCCAATATTCCTTCATGGTTCAAAAGTCCAACATAAACAGTTGGAGATGCCTTGTATTCCATTCATGTCTCCCAGGCCTGGAACTCCTTCCTACTCTCTGTAAGCCTCATTGAAAACCCATTTATCTTCAAAACTAAACCAAAACACGCCTCCTTAACTCTTGGCTGTGCTGCTGTTACCCTGCAGGATAGGATTAACCACTAGCACTGCCACCATAACAAGCACTGTACTTAAAATGATGTCAGAATATGAGTACTGAAACTATAACATTGTTTAAACATTCCTACAATGTAGAATTTCTAATATTTTCTAAGACCACTTAAAAACCTCAGCTTCGGCCGGCTAAGATCTAGCTGTATTCAACTGGACGTATAAGAGAATTTAAGTACCTTTATCTGCACTTTTTTCAAATAATACAGTATTTAAATTGATTTAACTGTGTTGCAGGAATATTAACTGAACTGGAAGTTTTGACTCTGCTCTTAAGTTAGTCCCACTCACCCTCCCTGTTTTTGTTTTGGTGTTAATCTTAGTGGCCCTGAAACTGTCCGCCCCTCTTGTAGATTTGTATTTGGATACTCCTTCTGGGCCCATCTCATTTGCTCACCCAACTGAGTGCAGTGAGATCATATTCTGATTTCAGGCACTCCTACTGTGTACAAAGAGAGCATCTGGGAAACAGAAAAAAAAATTTAAGCTTGTTTCCTGTCTTTCCTGTTAAGTGGTATAGACTGTTTGTAGGCTTCTGAGCCCGCAAGCCCTTCTGTGTTGGAGGGAAGCCTTCTAGCTTAGTTTTTTTTTCTTATAACTAGCCAGTTTTCTAGTTTCAGCACTCAAATCTGTTTCTTTGAACTCAGAACTTGTTCAGAACTCATTGTAAGCACTAAATAAGCTGCAAATTACTACAGCACTCAGCTTTCCTCACTTGTTTAAAGAAAAGCAGTTTTTAGTACTTAATAAATAAGCACTTATCCAGACATGTCTAAGGGTTAGCTCCCAGTGATTTCTCCTGTCTACCTGATGAATCTGGGCATCTTGGGGCAATGCAGCAATTGCCTCATGTACACAGACAACCCTCTCCTCCTACCACCCAACACTACAACCTGTGAGAGATGCACTTATATAGCCAAACTGGAAGCAAAGCTCTCTTCACCCAAGACTGGACTAGACAGTCAAGAGGAGAAGGTAAACACTTGCACCACACCACACTCATCACATAGTCCCTCAAAACCTACACCACCAAAACACGCACATAGAAACACAAAACACACACCTACATTCACGGAGGCTCTCAATAAAGACCTGCCCAAGCATCAGGGACATCCAAAGCATAAACGCAAGCAAACTCCACCCCCCAACACAACCCAAATGACACATAGCCCACAAACTCAGTGTGCCACTCAACCACAGCCCATAAGGCATAACAACGTACCCAACACTCTAGTCATAGGTGACTCTATAGTCAGGCACACTGATGTTCCACTCACTAGACTAAACAAGGAGAAAGTTGCTGTCAGCTGCCTGTCAGGTGCCAGGATCTGCCACATAACGCATGCACTCAGGTCACTTCACAATAAGTACAAATATGACACTGTCATTGTCCATGTTGGTGTGAATGACCTGAGACATACCTCCCTGGACTACATGAAAAGAGACATGGAGGAGCTCTCCGATCTTGTATCCCAGGCAGGTATGACCCTAACCCTGAGTAGCATCCTGCCATCACCCAGAATGATACCACAGTACAAGGACAAAATGATTGACTTCAACAATTGACTAAGCTTCTGGTGTCATTCTAAGGGGATCCGGTATTTGTCTGCCTGGGACGACATGATCGACAGTCCACGATGCTTTGCCAGAGATGGCCTGCACCTGTCGCCCTTAGGATTCTGGATACTGGCTAAGACTCTTGCCTCCCCTATAGTGCCTTTTTTCGTCAAGGTTCAAATGACAAATTCACCACCGTAACAGGTACAAGCAAGCAAAATCTGAGGGTAATGCTACTCAATGCTAGAAGTCTAAACCTCAAAATGCACTCACTCGAGGCACTCCTTAAAATAGAGAACATTGACATCTGTGCAGTGACAGAGACCTGGTTCAAAGCTCCAGAGAGCACCCCTGCATTACCAGGCTTCAATTCATACCACACCTTTCGGCCACCTAACCCAGAAAGAAGCATTAAAGGCAGAGGCGTGTCCATATTCATTAAGGATATCCACACCTCCAGGCTAGTTGCACAGCATAATGCATCCGAGATTATCCAAGTGCAACTAACTCTGGGCAAGACTGCAATCCAAATTGTAGCTTGCTACAGACCCCCCACCATGTCCCAGGATTCACACTCTTCATTTCTTGATACACTGGAAAGTATTAGGGTACAACCCAACACCCTAATAATGGGCGATTTCAACTACTCCACCATTAACTGGGAAAACTACTCATGTACCAACTCTTTTGCTCAAAGTTTTCTAGAATTCATAAATTCCAACGCCTTGGATCAACTTGTTTACACCCCCACCAGGGGCAGCAATATCCTAGACCTGGTCATTACCAACATGGGAAACCGGTGTTCCACACCAGAGGTCAATTCCTCATTGGTCAGATCCGACCACAAGCTAATCAGCCTAGACATCCACATCCCACCCCCATCCCCAATTAGGGAAACCATCGTAAAAAACTTCTCAAAAGCCAACTTCACACTTCTTAAGACAGACGTGGCAAACTTCATGACACCCATGCAGACAGACAATAGAGGTATGACTGCCAAATCCTACACAAATGCACTTTATAAGCACTTACATGAGTGCATGGATCATGCTATCCCTAATAGAACCAAGATGTTATCCTCCAAAAAAGGAAGCCAATCTGGTGGTCCTCTGCCATAAACAAACTCTACAACAGAAGAAAGAAACTGTTGCAAAAGAGTAAAATCCCATGACTGGAGGAACTCCCTGGTCAACCTCAGTAAGAAGCTGAGATCCCTCATAAAATCCTCCAAAGCTAGTTATGAAAACAAAATTGTCACTGACTCTAAAGACAACCACAAAGCTTTCTATAGCTATGTCAAGAATCTAAATGGGAACACTCAGATCTGCTCTGAGTTACAGCATAATGGCACTAAATATACAGAACCAACTGGTATTGCCAACATCCTAGCAGATAGGTTCAGTGCTAACTTTACCCCCCTCTCACCCCCTAGAGGGCCCATCTCTATAGCGGAAGAATGCAAAGTTCCTATAATCATGGCTGCACAGGTAAAAAACACACTCTCCAAAGCCAATAACACAGCATCCATGGGACCTGACAATATCCCAGGCTGCGTTCTACACGAACTACAGAACTGGCACCCTACCTAAGTACCATGTTCAAACATAGCCTCACCTCAGGCTTTGTACCCACTGAATGGTGCACCATGACAGTTATCCCATTCCACAAAGGGGGAGCCACAATGGACCCCAGGAACTACTGCCCCATTAGCCTGATGAGCCTGGTCTGCAAGGCCATGGAACGTATCATTGTGGAACTCATAAACAAAGACATTGGTAATCTCCAAACTCTGGACCCTACTCAGTTTGGATTTGTAAAAGGCAGATCATGTCTCATAAACCTGATTGACTTCTTTGAAACAGTCACCAAAGCCATAGATGAGGGTAAAATGGTTCACACAGCTTATCTAGATCTCGCCAAGGCTTTCGACACCATCCCCCACTCTGGAATTATAGATAAGCTCACTAAACTAGGTATAAATCCCTATGTCACAAGATGGGTTGTCAACTGGCTCATGGACAGAACCCACACTGTGAAAGTAGCAGATTCCAAATCCGACATCAGACCAGTGACAAATGGAGTACCACAGGGTTCAGTCCTGGGTCCTCTCCTGTTTGGTATCTACTTCTCTGAAGAGCAGGCCAACACAGAAGGTCTTTGGCTAACAAACTTTGCAGATGACTGCAAACTAGGAGCCATAATCGAAACTCCTAACGATGTGGACAAACTACAAAAGGGCCTCACTGAGACAGATACCTGGTGTGAAAGCCATGGCCTGAAGCTCAATGCCAAAAAGTGTATTGTCATCCCCTTTGGTAAAAACTCTGTACCCATGAACTACCACATAGGTGGTAGTCTACTTAATGCCGAAAATGTGATAAGAGACCTTGGGACACAGGTGGGCAGTAGTCTCTCCTTTGATAATCACATCGCCACAGTGGTCAGGAAATCCTTCTACGTGGCTCATCTCATCACAAAAAGATTCTCATCCAGAAAAAAGAGGTCATTGTTCCCCTCTACTCATCACTCATTAGACCCATTATAGAGTACAATGCCCCTTTTGGTATGTACCTCACAAGACATCTACAACAACTGGAAAGACCACAGAAATACCTCACAAAGAGGATTACTGGCCTCAAACAGATGCCCTATGCAGACCGTCTCAAAAAACTACAGCTTTACTCCATCGCATATCGCCTACTCAGGGGTGATCTCTGCCTAACATACAAAGCTATGTCAAACCCAGAGCTGTTGGACATGCTCCACTTAAAGAAATCCCAATCCCTTCGAGCTACATGCTCTAGGGACCTTAACCTTGTCACCACAATAAACAGAACATGCTGGAGGGATAGATTCCTGTCCCAGAGACTTCCCATACTCTGGAACAGACTACCTATCTATGTCAAACAGAGCTCCTCATTAGCACTCTTCAAGAAAAATCTTGATGATTGGATGGGAAATGGGAAATTCACCCCGGGGATCACTTCTGTGGCTCTGCTCGACAGGGGCACAGGAAAATAATTTTCTTGGGTGGCAAAAGCCAGGGTACATTTTTTGGATAGGCTTGTATGGGCCCTAGGGCTGATAGCCTAGTACCTACCTATGAACCTATGAACCTATGTATAAGTGTAGTCTTTACAGAAAAGAGAAAATATTGTTTATATCTTGCCTAAAAGGCAATATTGGACCCTCCCCTACTAGAGATGCTCCATATCCGTAAGTCTAACTCCTCGTGCATTACCCGCTCAGAAGGCCTAAATCTAATGTGTGACATCAATATAACCTGCTGGAGAGACATGTTTGTCTCCCAGAGGCTGCCCTGTCTCTGGAATAGACTTCTCATACATGTCAAACAGAGCACCTCGCTGACTCTCTTCAAGCGCAACCTCGATGAGTGGATGGGAAACCACAAATTTGTCTCAGGGGTTCCACCTGTGTTCCTCATTGACAGAAGTGACAGGTGCTGACAGAGGTTTCTTTTTTTGGGGATAAACTCTTGGCTAGGCTTGTAAGGGTCCCAGGGCCATTAGCTTAGTAACCTCCTATGATCCTATGATCCTATAACTGTTAACCTATATGATTGCCATTTACAGAAATTTTATATATAAGCAACTGTCTGCTTGGCTATGATATCTGCAATTAAGAGCATCATAAACATAAGTTATTTATTTCTAGTCCTGTTTTGAAGAGCATGCACGCTTTTCCAATGAACGTTGTAAATCATAATATGTGGTCCATATTAAGGAGGTATTAGTTTGGACCTAAATATAAACTATAAATATAAATTACAGTTATGTAGCTGTATTATTTCTGGTCTAGCTTAAGTGAAGTGGAAGCAGCAGGGAACTTGTAGAACCAGCAGATAGAAGATGGTAATGCAAACTAGATGTTTTGTGATGATGTGCTTATTTATATGTTACCCAGCTCAGGGTCTCATAAGATGTTTATTTTTTAGCTTAACTAGTATGAATGAATTAATGGGAATCTGCATACCTTTCTCATGTATCATGAGATGTGCTCAGCCATGCTGTTACTAAGAGAATTATGTATGCATATATTTATTTTATTTAAGTATGGTAATGTATTAGCACAGTTTTAAGGCATGACCCATACCAAAAAACTGATAATGTGTGGTTAAAAAAACAGAAAATAATTAATGGATTAAAACTCTACAGAAAGTTTTTCAGTAACCGGCAGCATACCAGGGATAAAACTTAACCACATCAAGATTTTAGTTAATAATATTACAAGATATAGCAATACAGAAAAAATCAAAAGTGAATGGTTTAGCAATAGATTAAGAATTTGTACATGGACTCATGCTTTGCCTGCTGTACTCTTAAGGGAAAAGCATATTGATATTTTGTAAATTTCTGTAAATGATACTGTGTAAAAACAAATGAAAGCTACATACTTCATTTCTTGATTGGAGCAACTTATTAGGTATATGGTATATTATTTTAATGGTTTTGATAGCCATCATGGCATAATACTATTGCCCATCTAAAAGTAAAGGGTTCTGTGTCACTAACTCAACTGTCTAGAATTTTGTAGAATGTCCCTGATTTTACCTAATATTTTTTGCCCTTTCCCCTGTAAAGTTTTTGATTTTCTGGCAAATCACCGAGGATCGCAATAAGTCAGAAATGTTAGCCATTAGAGTTTCATACTGTAAAAATACCCGACACCTAGACCAGCACCTGCACAACCCTCAAAACAGATGCATGAGCGCCTGCTTACTATAAGTATGCCTTTCACACTCTGAATCACTAACACCTCCACACCTCAACAGGTAGTCATGACCTGACATCAACAGGCGCTCTCATTTTAATAATGCTCTACTACTAATTTAAGCTCCTCTACCTCTTCTTCCTAGTAGCCGACACTTACTTCTATTTATTTCCTCAATAGTGTCCTTCCATAACATTCCTATCTCTCTAATAATAAACTCTCACTCCACGCTCTTAATTATCTCACCTGCACATTACTCGTCTTTATCTCATTCTGTTACTCTGTCTGTTTTTGCATTAGAATACGCTACTATTTCCCATCTCTGTACATTATCAGAAATATAGTCAATATTTTGAATAACTATATATTACTTTACTCAACAAAGGCTATCCACATCAGCAAAATGTCTGGCTACTTGCAGAACATACTGTACTCTTGATCACAATTTGTTCTAGCAATATTTTGCAAATATATTTGAATCTGTTGTGAGGCCTCTTATCACCCTGTATATAAGGTGCACCCAATTTATTGTAAAGAGTTTTATCTGTTGTGGGGCTTTTCTCCCCTTGTATATAATCACTTATCAGTGATTGTAAAATGTTTTTATGTGTGTTTGTGGACCTTTTCTCCCCAAATCTTTTTAAAATATTTAATCAGTTGTGGGGCATTTCTCCTCTTATATATAATTATTTATCAACTCCTTGTAAAATATTTAATCTTGTTGGGCTTTTCTTCCCTTGTATATCTTGTTGGGCTTTTTTCCCATTGTATATAATGACTCATCTACTACTGTTTGAATGCTTTGAATCTGTTGTGGAGCTTTTTTCACCAGGCATCTTCTGAAAACAAGCCACTGGCTCTTTCAGAATTTCCTGGATACCAAAGGTCAAATAAATACAAATAAAATACTTTATATTGCACAAAAATGCATGCAAAACTTATTATATTAACTTTCAACCAAATTCAAGTAGTATTTAAAATTATGTATGATTTTGAGCCTTTGCCCCTATTATTTATGGCTTTGTCTAGAATTTTTGAGCAAACAATTTGAGAGATATGTAGTAATTATTGCATATCGACTTGTTTCATATTCATAATGGTTAATAACACAATTAATGTTGCTACTGCATTATATTGAAAAAGAACTTTTGATAATTAAAGGAGCTTTCATAGTGTGTTTATGCATTTTAATTTTCTCAATGGAAAAGTTATTTATTGACATGCAGCAATTTGCAATTTCTTGGTTAATTTCAAGTGCTACCTTTGTTCTTACTGTCAGCTTGGCACCTTCAAAGCCTGTTTTAGAATGTTATCAGAAAGAAACATGTTAGAGTTTCTGTTAATTGTAGTGTTCTCTTTCTTTCTTGTTTGTTTGACACCATTTTCATGAAACAGTAATTTGTTAATAAAACTAGAAGTATTAAATATGAAGTATCATTGAACATCCATGCCCATAATTCTAAGTACTAGCTGTGATGAAAGGAGGTAATGCCACCACAGCTAGCTGGAATTTTGTAAATAATTATATGTCATTTGTGAAAATCAATTTGTGAAAATCAAACTGATTTATACAAGATGCTGGTGTTACAAATGCATTAGAACTGTATATCATGTATATATCAAACTGATTTGTACAGACATTTGTGTTGAAAAGGTATGTGTAAAGTGCTTGTGTTTGAAATGTACCCACAATGTGCCTTACTGGAGAGAACAGAAATGTACATGCACTATTGTAACTGTTTAAATGTATATGTTGTAACAGAGGAAAATGGAGGGTTAATCTCTTTCCAGTCCTGAAATTAAATCATTTCATAGGCTAGACCATAAAGATGCTATCTCACAGATTTCAATGCAGCCAGAGACACAAAGTCTGTACTAGGAAGCTTTCTGTATTGTCTTTGGGGTTGAACTAATCACTACTCTGGATGCCCAGAGGTATACAATTGTTTTATGACTTCCAGAACCTACCAAAGATCTGAGCAAAAGCCCTTGTGTGTATATTTTTACAGGTTGGTGCTAAATACTGCCAGTTGCCAGCAATGGGGTTTGCATGATTACTAGAAGTTAGATGACCAGAAATGATGTCATTCTGCAAGCTATCCCAGCAGTAATATTTTAGATATTATTTTGTGAAATCTCTTAGTGAGACAGAGCATTCTGTATTCTATCTTGGGTGACAACAACAAGAAGTACCACTTACCACATCATCTGCCTTGCTCTATTAAGTAAGTTATTAGGGAATAGTATAATCTTCTTAAATTTAGTCAGGAATAGTGAAGCTTCGTTTAGATATTGTTTTTCTTTATTTGTCTGAGCCTGTCCTACACCTTTATTTTAAATATTTCCTGTGGTTTTAAACTCTGATGTCACTGTGAATATATATTTAGTATTGTCTTATTCTTTTATTATTTATTATTAAATACATTTACACCTTTCATTGTGGCTAATCTTTGTAGAGATATTCGAGTTTTGACAGTGCTTGCATATTTATTTGGTGACACTGTGTGGGACACTCCTAATAGCCTTGATCTTGATCAAACTACCATTTGTATTAGTATTAATATTACTCAGTAAAATTTGACGTCCTTTGTTAAGGGCCTTAAAGTAGCTGGCAAGGGATTCTGGTGGCAGTAATAACCACCTTATAGTCTGGGCAGAAGGGGGCATAGCTAGTAAACCTGTGCCAGCCTTTCCCAAGTGTGTGTGTGTGTGTGTGTGTGTGTGTGTGTGTGTGTGTGTCTGTGTAAAACAAATCTCCAGAGTGTGCATGTCAGCTACTTGGGCAGGGACACAAAGCACTGGTTGGACAGAGAGAGTGTTGGAGGACTTGGCTTGGAATCCTGGCTAAAGACTCAACTCTATAGCTGTGCCAGTGGGGAGTCTTACTGGGGATCTGGAGAAAGAGGGAGAAACCAACCCCTGACTGACTGCAGTCTCTGTCTGCTCTTAAGGGAAATTGCACTTGCAGAGAGATGGATCAGGAAATACTGTGTGCGTACCTGTTATCCTCCCAGTGAACGTTACCCACAGGTACCAGTGGTGAGGATTGAGGCTCCTTGATTACTGGTCTAGTGGTGGGTCATCACAGTAGCAATAACAAAATGTTATTGCAGGATATTAGATCACTGGCAGTGACATCAATTTATTACATGATTTTTAGATCATGATGCAAAGTTTTACATTAATGCATACACTGTTTGCACCCAGAAAAGTACATTGCAGCCCCATGGTGCATAATAAATCAGATTATTATACCTGCTAATAGGTTTGAAGGACAAGACGTATGCTTTGGCACACAGCATTTGAGTTATATGTGGGTACTGACTGACTACATGACTTTGGATAGTTCCATTCTAGTGTTTTCCTTTTGTCTGGATATCGTTGGCTCATTTTTCTAGCAGTGTCTCCAGGTTAATGTGATAATATAAAAGTGATAACATGTGGCAGTGATTTCAAACAAATGTTGCTGTATTCACAGCTCAGTATTTTATCTCTAGGCTATACTGTTTAGAACTGAGGAGTTAAAAAAAGAAAACAATGAACATTTTTTCCACGTTTTTTAGAAAAAATAAAACAAATGTATTGTTGCACCAAAGCAAGCCATACTCCACATTATTTAAAAATGTCATGTGAACAGTAATATTTTTCATGCACGGCTGCTCTTTTCCAGCTTTACATTTTGGACTAAAAGATGGGAAAGTCACGGTGTAATCACAAGTAGTTATCTTCCTCTTCATCATCTTCCTCATCCTCCTGTGCTAGTGCTTTGATGTCATGGGTGATGTCTGTGATTTTCTTGTTGAAGAATTCAGATTCGGAACGAACGGACCAGCTGTCATAACTGCGAACAACGGAGGCAGATGCACTGCTCTTGCTCCTTTTAATTCTACCAAAGCTATCTGTTAGTATACCACCTTCTCGGAAGCCAATGCTCTCCAGGAAGCTCTCAAAGTAGCCTATGTCCTTGTCTGGAATAAATGGCCGCATTCCTGAAAAAAAGAGGTTATTAAAATTAAGGATATGCTGCCATTTATATAGATTTATACTTCTCTATGCTGATAACATACTTGAGCATTTATTTGCTACAAATGGGATGCTATGAATGATGATTCATATTCTGCTTCTGTATAACATTGGTGGTTTTTAAATGATGCCCACTGATATGAATGACATTTAATGTGAATTATTATCTTGGCTAATACTATTTTAACCTAGATCTGTTCTCCTTACAGTGCAATAAATAGTTTACTTGTCCTTTCTGTATATATGTGCATTATTGTAATGTTTATTTGGTTGTAACATTTGTAAATTCTGTTTATACATTGTTTACTTTTATAATACAGCTGCAGTTAATGTCTGAAAGTGGACCTGAGTCTTATTTATGGTGTACCGGGTAGTGACCCAGATTTGACTTACAGTACAAATGCTATATGATCATCTGGCAGCCAGCCATTTTTTTCCTCCTCCTTTAGGAGATTGTGTGATCACTCTTTATTGCAGTACTATCTCATGGTGGAGGCCAGTGAATAGCCTGAAGCATGTTTAAAAACTATGCTTGGCAGATGGTATCAACGGTATCTCAGAGGGTGGATGTGTGTGTAAATGCACATATGCACACACAGACACACACACAGACACACACACACACACACACACACACACACACACACACACACACACACACACACACACACACACACACACTACAAATTTCAGCATACATGATAAAGCTGTATGGAGCTAGGGAATGCTGTCTAAAATGAACCACCTCTCATTGGTGTGTACTAGACTAATGACCATAAGGGTCTTTTTAGCCTAGCCATGCATCCCACATCTCTGACAAGTTCTGGTACCCTTGATAAGTGTAAGCAGGGGTTTGGGAGATGAAACATTTACAAGCAGGGGCCTGAGAGATGAACTATTTACAGGTTGCCTGTGTCCATTAGAGACATAGGTGCCAAGCTAGGGATGAATTTCCTGTTCCCCATCCAATTGTCCAAGCTGCACTTGAATTGGGTTAGAGAAGAACTCTGCTTCGCATGGATGGGGAACCTGTCCAGAGATGGGGTAGTCTCTTTGATACAAACCTGTCTCCCCAGCAGATCCTATTTATATCATAGTCAGGGATTGAGTCTTTAGAATGGGTAATTCTGGTGTTGTTTGTTTTGCTGATATGCTGGAGGTCCATCAGGGTGGAGTCTAACAAAGCCCTGTATGCCAGGCATAGATCTCCCCTCAGCAGTTTGTAGGAGACAAAATACAGGGATAGGGTCTTGAGGCAGTCTACACAGGATGTTTTACTTACACCCTGTATTCTTTTAGTGAGGAATCTCTGTTGACGTTCCATTTCGTGGATATGCCTGGTTAGGTACATACCAAAGGGGGCATTGTACTCAATGATTGGTCAGATGAATGCTGAATTCAGTGGAACAATGACTTCCTTGGACATAATACCATACCTTTGTTTACAAGTTGTGCAACATAGAATGATTTTCTCACCACTGTAGACATGTGATGATCAAAGGCTAGATTATTGTCTATGTGTGTCCCTAAGTCCCCGACTACTGGGTCAGTTCTAATGTAATGGCCATATTGTTTGCCTAGATGTCTGACTCTCACCTCTGGGAAGGGGAGCAATTGGCCCGATGCACCATTTGAAGAGAGGTCAGTGGTCTGAGGACAATCTTGGAAATGAAAGTTTAAAGTAACAAAAATATATGTATAAAGATTCTGATGTATACAGAGACAAAATGTAGTATATCAAATGGTACTTCATAAAAACGAACTAAATGTTTTTGTTTATATATGCCCGGTAAGACAGTGAGGTTGCCTGAAACATCTTGGTTCATTATCTCACTGGAACAACATTCTGCTAAGCACTCTGTCATCAAGTGCAGATCAGTAGAAGTTTGAGTGAAAAAACTTTCGCCAACAGTGGATATTACTTTTTTTCCTCCACTGTTGGGCACCCTTGAAGCACTTATAATTAAGTTTGAGGGGTGTGAAAAATAATAATAATAAAATATCTTCAAGGTGCACCAGAAGTTTTTTTGTCTATTTTATTTTCTATCAATCGATACTTAATGAAAGAGTTGTTGATCACTTGATATGTACCCATCTCCACTTAGAGCCAGAAAGTGCTTTTTGAAAGAATATGGTGCTCTTGCCATTTGATAAATTTACTGAATCACACAGAATACAAGCAAAACACACAAATCCTGACTGAAAAATTCCATGAGGTACAAAATGTGTATTAAGTATAATTAATCCATCTGTTACTTAAAATCAGACAAGCAAAATAATAAAGTACTTGGGGATGGGGGGGGGGGGGTTCGTAGGCACCCAGCTTATTATTACTTTTGTAGGAATATAAAAAGCCATGAAAAGTAAAACAATGTCATAAAATAGCATACTTTAATTAAAAATAAAGATGCATGCAGAAGAAATGGAATTTACAATGTTTACATAAAGAGCTCTATGAATTATAAATATTTAATATCACGTGTACAAAAAATTATAAAGACAGACTACAAAGTTATGTTGTTAAAGCGTCAAAGGTTGTTATAGTTCAGAATACTTTTCTCAGTGACAGGAAAAGTAGAATCTCAGACCAATTTGGAAAGAAATGTCTGCAGCTCTATCCTTCAGCTATCTGGATTGTCAGACACACATGAACACTCAGTCTGAAATCCTCTGTTAGTTAACAGAGAAGGAAAGCATTAGAAAAGTAGGAAAGTAAAGTATTAGCGAAGCTTACCTAAACCACTTTGTAGGTGAGCAGAGATGCCATTAAGTGTGTGTGTGATGTGTAACTGCAGTATCCAGCACTGAAGCAGTGAGGTCAGCCATCTTGAAGCATGCCTGGCTGAGGTTACATGCCCCAACATGCCCCACTGAAGAATATGCAGATACAGCGAAGGGTAAGACTGTGGAGTCAGTGAAGCAACTGCACCAGTCCAGATCCAAACATAACACATACTACCATTTCAAACACTGACTTTTCTGCTGCTGACAACTTAAGAAGCTGGTGAAAGGGAAGTAGGCATTTCAAAAGTAAAATGGCAGGAAACCAGTAAAGGAAGCCTGGGGGCTCTCAATGCCAAATTATGGACAGGGAAGAACTGTGATTATGTCTCATCTTCCACTCACCCCACGACAAGCCCTTAGGCCACCCTCAGATTGCCTTTCCTTTTTTGAAAAATGTAGGAAACTATCACAGACAACAGATGAGTACGGCAAATGATAATCCAGAAATACAGACTGCAGTTACCAGCTGTCCCTCTCATTCAGGGAATACCACCAGTACCCAAGGATCAGGCATGTGAATACCCCCGGTACACAGGCAACAGATGAGTACGGCAAATGATAATCCAGAAATACACACTGCAGTTACCAGTTGTCCCTCTCATTCAGGGAATACCACCAGTACCCAAGGATCAGGCACGTGAATACCCCCGGTACTCAATGATCAGACACAGGAATACCCTGGTACCCAAGAATCAGGCACACCTTTTGCAGTCCCTGCTGGATGAACTATTACAGCAAGCAGTCATAGAAAGCCTACCCAAGAGAGAACAGGCTAAAGGATTTTACTCTGGGCTTTTCTTAGTGCCACAAAGGATAGATGTTAAATGTCTATCACTGGTGCTTCTACCCAGAACATGTTCCTAAATGTTCCAAAGTTAAATGTTACAGGCCCTAATTCACTTTCTCCTCTTCTCCTAAGCATAGATGGTTACCATTGATGTAAAGGATGCCTGCCTACATGGTTATCACGGGTGTAAAGAATGTATGCCTAGATGGTTACAATGGTTGTTAAGGATGCCTGCCTAGATGGTTACCATGGATGTAAAGGATGCCTGCCTAGATGGTTACAATGGATGAAAAGGATGCGTACCTCTACATTTCCATGCTCAGAACGACAGACACTTTCTCAGATTCCTAGAAAGTGGATGCCAGGACAAATTATCCTGTTTGATCTTTAGTTTACCTACTGCTCCTAGTGTGTTCACAAAATGTCTGGTTCCAGTTATAGGAAAAAAGCATTCATATGTACCCTTTCTTAGATCACTACCTCATTCAGGCCCAGCCTCTAGAGGAGTCTGAAGGGGCACTGATACATAATTTGAATTATTTCCACTACCAGAATTGTTCTGTTAATCATTACAAATCTAACCTAGTTCCTGCAAGGAAACTGGTCATTCTGGTAGCATTGCTGGACAATCTAGGGCAAGTAACATTTCTCCTAAAGGAGAGTTATTTCAATAAATGGCCGAGAAGGAAAAGAACTGTGTAAGGAACCTTCTGTGGGTTCTACAATATAAGGATTTGGTGCTCCTCATGGCTCTTCTATTGAGGCTATGCATGAGGGGATTACAGAAGAATTTCTGAAGTGTGTGACACCAACATAGCCAGCACTCAGAAGTCATTATTTCCCAGGTAACCATGTGTAACAAACAGGAAGTCTCATGTTGGAGTCACTAGGCCAAGAAAAATCTGGTTACCCCTTTCAGACAGGCTATAGAAACTCATCCTCAGATATCTCTGACCCACTGGAGGAAACCACTCAGCAAGTCTAAGACCTGTTACTAGGAAGCCCTACCTAGGAACTTGCCATAATTTTAAGCACTCAGGTAGAAGCACTTTTGCAGTATAGTTCATTCCCCATCACATTTAAATTATTCTAGACATCCAAAGGTCAGGTTGAAGACCTCCCTCCCATAATTTCCAAGATAGTCAGCGTTTTTTTTTTTTTGTCAGTTTTTTTTTGGGGGGGGGGTCTACATTTTTTGGGACTTATTAGCCCAGATAATGGAAGGCAAGTCATGGGAGTAAGGGAAGGCTTCCATCTGGGTTGAGCCCTTGCATGATATTCAATGCTTTGCCAGACCTGTGGAGTCTGGGCAAGAAAAAAATAAAGATGGGATAGGCTCATGTTTCCCTTTATATCCAAGATATGGTGATATCTCTGGGTAAAAGGGTCTATACTACGATGTCAAAATGTCGTAATATCGAACACCTAAACATCGACCCATATTCATCGAAATGCATTTACGCAAATTGGTGAATACTTACAGTGTAAAAAATCACGTGCCTCGCAATCCAACATAACTAACCTAACCTAAAACAAACCCAACCATGTGGGGGGCTTCACCCCCCACACCCCCCCCAACATGGGGGGCTGTGCCCCCCACACTCCCCTAACTAAATATACTAACTCCGAGATCACACTACAGCAGACAAAAGGGCAGCACTGTGTAGTTGGCATAAACACATTACACAATGTCAGAATGCAGAATGCACATAGGACTAGAAGCGGAATGTTTTTGGAACGATAAGACACACACAAAATGAAATTTTAATTTAAATTCTCCAGTTATTAAATAGGTACTTCATACCTAATTTTAATATTCATTATTGAGTCATTAACCATCTCGGACAGCTAAAAGTCTGATTTCAATGCAATTATATACACATCTTTTTATGATATTTGTTAGCAAATAACTTATATATAAAGTACATGACAGATATTAACTATGACATTGTGTAATGTGTTTATGCCTTTAAGTATTGTTGGCTATGGATGTGTAATGGAGTTTGGCGCCTAAATTTGTATAAAATATGGAGCAGCAGCTGAAGTAAATTGTTCTGATGAAGTCTGCCTTTTGGCGGATGAAAGCGCTTAACATACTTTGTATTTGGAGTGGAATATAATTCTGTCGTGAATTTTTTATTTTGTTCTGTGTTTATTAAACAGTTTTTTCAGGGAAGCTGCGTATAGCCTTTATTACCGTTATTCTGACCAGTCGAGTTTTGTTAATTTGAGTGGATTCTGCTTACTGCTTTACCTATTATGGAAAGTTACTTAGGAAGTTCTGCTTTCTCCTATTATCAAAGAATATGTGAAGGTACACTCTGTTGTGCAATATGCAATTAGTAACTATTTCAGTTTGGAAAATTTAGTACAATACTTCTTACTTTTAGTAAAACTAAATTCTTAACTATTTTTTGAATTTCTATGAATTTAATATACATCGTTATCATTAATAAAAATAGCTATTTTTTGGCAACAGGCTTTATTCTTAGTGGCCTAGATGGTAACCATCATGGCTAAAAACTGTAAAAAGGTAACGATAATTTTAATTTCTCAGTAGTACAGGTAAACATAAACTTTTGAGTTAACACGGTGTTTACTAATTAATACATTTTTAGTTTTCATAATAAATGTTATGAAGAATACATGCAGTGAGATTTAGAAGTATCTTCTACATTATAATAAGCAGTTATGCAATATGAGTGGTCACGTGCAGGGAGTAGAACATTCGAAATGAGTGGTCACGTGCAGGGTGTGGGCCATTCGAAATGAGTGGTCATGTGCAGGGTGTGGGCCATTCGGAATAAGTGGTCACGTGCAGGGTGTGGGCCATTCGGAATGAGTGGTCATGTGCAGGGAGTGGGCCATTTAGAATGAGTGGTCACGTGCAGGGAGTGGGCCATTTGGAATGAGTGGTCACTTGCAGGGTGTATGCCACTCAGAATAAGTGGTCACATGCAGGGAGTGGGCCATTCGGAATGAGTGGTCACATGCAGGGAATGGGCCATTCGGAATGAGTGGTCATGTGCAGGATGTGGGTCACTCAGAATGAGTGGTCATGTGCAGGGAATGGGCCATTCAGAATGAGTGGTCACATGCAGGGAGTGGGCCATTCAGAATGAGTGGTCACATGCAGGGAGTGGGCCATTCAGAATGAGTGGTCATGTCCAGGGAGTGGGCCATTTGGAATGAGTGGTCACATGCGAGGTGTGGGCCATTTGGAATGAGTGGTCACGTGCAAGATGTGGGCCACTCAGAATGAGTTGTCACGTGCAAGGTGTGGGCCATTCGAAGACACACTAAATATGATCAAGGAAGGCTGAAAAATCCTGCAGCCTGCATACTACGCTAATAGTGGTTTATTGTCATGGTAATGAGCAGTATTATTAAAATGAGGGACTTCACAGATGCAAATGAGGATAAATAATACAGCAGATTGATTCAGAGGCATTATATATTGTGACGTGATGTATTAGCTCCAGAACTATTAACTGCAGTAAAATGTTGGCGTTGCAGGAGATAAATCACAGAATGATGCATGGGGTAGCCACAGCATTAACAATCCTGTATGTGCAGTGATCTGAATGTGCAACCAAAAATTACAGTGCTGCATGTCATTGTCATAAGAGGTGCATTGTTGTCACTTCACACCTATCAATTCATTCACTTCTCAATGCTGAAACTGTAGACTGCTACTGTGTGGATAGAGTCACCATACAGGAGCTGGTCAAGATGTGACACTGTCATTTGTAGGCCATGGAATGCATGCAGTACTTATCCCTGTGGATACCTGGGCATTTGTGACTTACAGAATATTAGCTACAGAGACTTTTTAGTGACCAGCAGAGTAGAGGACAAGGTATGGATATCCCAGGCATCTGCCTGAAGGATGCCATACCAGTTCCTTGATGCCATGCTACAGCATGGGGGGGATCAAAACTGGTTCTGTCCTCTACGCCATGCTACAGCATGAGGGGGGCATAAGTGGTTCTGTCCTTGATACCATGCCACAGCATGAGGGGGAGCATAAGTGGTTCCATCCTTGATACCATGCTACAGCATGAGAGGGAGCATAACTGGTTCCATCCTCCAATCCATGCTGCTGCATGAGGGGGATCATAACTGGTTCTATCCTCAATACCATGCTACAGCAAGAGGGGGAGCATAAGTGGTTCCATCCTTGATACCCTGCTACAGCATGAGGGGGAGCATAAGTGGCTTCGTCCCCGATACCATGCTACAGCATGAGGGGGATCATAAGTGGTTCCATTGTTGATACCATGACACAGCATGAGAGGGAGCATAACTGGTTCCATCCTCCAATCCATGCTGCTGCATGAGGGGGATCATAACTGGTTTTATCCTTGATACCATGCTACAGCAAGAGGGGGAGCATAAGTGGTTTCATCCTCGATACCCTGCTACAGCATGAGGGGGAGCATAAGTGGTTTTGTCCCCGATACCATGCTACAGCATGAGGGGGATTATAAGTGGTTCCATCGTCGATACCATGACACAGCATGAGGGGTAGCATAAGTGGTTCCATCCTCTATGCCATGGTACAGCATGAGGGGGAGCATAAGTGGTTCCATCCTCGATACCATGCTACAGCATGAGGGGGATCATAAGTGGTTCCATCCTCGATACCATGCTACAGCATGAAGGGGATCATAAGTGGTTCTGTCCTGAATACCATGCTACAGCATGAGGGGGATCATAAGTGGTTCCATCCTCGATACCATGCTACAGCATGAGAGGGAGCATAAGTGGTTCTGTCCCCAATACCATGCTACAGCATGAGGGGGAGCCTAAGTGGTTCTGTCCTTGATACCATGCTACAGCATGAGGGGGGTCATAAGTGGTTCCATCCTCGATACCATGCTACAGCATGAGAGGGAGCATAAGTGGTTCTGTCCCCAATACCATGCTACAGCATGAGGTTGAGCCTACGTGGTTCCATCCTTGATACCATGCTACAGCATGAGGGGGATCATAAGTGGTTCCATCCTCAATACCATGCTACAGCATGAGAGGGAGCATAAGTGGTTCTGTCCCCAATGCCATGCTACAGCATGAGGGGGAGCCTAAGTGGTTACGTCCTTGATACCATGCTACAGCATGAGGGGGAGAATAAGTGGTTCCGTCCTCGATACCATGCTACAGCATGAGGGGGAGCATAATTGGTTCCATCCTCGATACCATGCTACAGCATGAGGGGGAGCATAAGTGGTTCCATCCTCGATGCCATGCTACAGCATGAAGGGGAGCATAAGTGGTTCCGTCCTCGATACTATGCTACAGCATGAGGGGGATCATAAATGGTTCCATCCTCGATACCATGCTACAGCATGAGGGTGAGCACAAATGGTTCCATCCTCGATACCATGCTACAGCATGAGGGGGATCATAAGTGGTTCTGTACTGAATGCCATGCTACAGCATGAGGGGGAGCATAAGTGGTTCCGTCCTCGATACCATGCTACAGCATGAGGGGGATCATAAGTGGTTCCATCCTCGATACCATGCTACAGCATGAGGGGGATCATAAGTGGTTCTGTACTGAATGCCATGCTACAGCATGAGGGGGAGCATATGTGGTTCCGTCCTCGATACCATGCTACAGCATGAGGGGGAGCATAAGTGGTTCCATCCTCGATACCATGCTACAGCATGAGGGGGATCATAAGCGGTTCCATCCTCGATACCATGCTACAGCATGAGGGGGAGCATAAGTGGTTCCATCCTCGATACCATGCAACAGCATGAGGGGGAGCATAAGTGGTTCTGTCTTCGATACCATGCTACAGCATGAGGGTGATCATAAGTGGCTCCATCCTCGATATCATGCTACAGCATGAGGGGGAACATAAGTGGTTCTGTCCTCGATACCATGCTACAGCATGAGGGGGATCATAAGTGGTTCCATCTTTGATACCATTCTACAACATGAGGGGGATCATAAGTAGTTCTGTCCTTGATACCATGCTACAGCATGAGGAGGAGCATAAGTGGTTCCGTTCTCTATACCATTCTACAGCATGAGGGGAATCATAAGTGGTTCTGTTCTCGATACCATGCTACAGCATGAGGGGGATCATAAGTGGTTCCATCCTCAATACCATGCTACAGCATGAGGGGGAGCATAAGTGGTTCTGTACTGAATGCCATGCTACAGCATGAGGGGGAGCATAAGTGGTTCCATCCACGATACCATGCTACCTCATGACAGGGAGCATAACTGGTTCCAGCCTTGATGCTATGCTACAGCATGAGGGGGATCATAAGTGGTTCCATCCTCGATACCTCACTACAGCATGAGGGGGATCATAAGTGGTTCCATCCTCGATACCATGCTACAGCATGAGGGGGAGCCTAAGTGGTTCCGTCCTTGATACCATGCTACAGCATGAGGGGGAGCATAAGTGGTTCCGTCCTCGATATCATGCTACAGCATGAGGGGGAGCATAAGTGGTTCCGTCCTCGATACCATGCTACAGTATGAGGGGGATCATAAGGGATTCCATCCTCAATACTATGCTACAGCATGAGGGGGATCATAAGTGGTACTGTCCTCAATGCTATACTACAGCATGAGGGGGATCATAAGTGGTTCTGTCCTCGATACCATGCTACAGCATGAGGGGGAGCGTAAGTGGTTCCATCCTCAATACCATGCTGCAGCATGAGGGGGAGCATAAGTGGTTCCATCCTCGATACCATGCTACAGCATGAGGGGGATCATAAGTGTTTCCATCCTCGATACCATGCTACAGCATGAGGGGGAGCATAAGTGGTTCCGTCCTCGATACCATGCTACAGCATGAGGGGGATCATAAGTGGTTCCATCCTCCATACCATGCTACAGCATGAGGGGGATCATAAGTGGCTCCATCCTTGATACCATGCTACAGCATGAGGGGGAGCATAATTGGTTCTGTCATCGATACCATGCTACAGCATGAGGGGGATCATAAGTGGTTCTGTCCTCGATACCATGCTACAACATGAGGGGGATCATAAGTGGTTCCATCCTCAATACCATGCTACAGCATGAGGGGGAGCATAAGTAGTTCCATCCTCGATGCCATGCTACAGCATGAGGGGGAGCATAAGTGGTTCTGTACTGAATGCCATGCTACAGCATGAAGGGAGCATAAGTGGTTCCATCCTCGATACCATGCTACCGTATGAGGGGGAGCATAACTGGTGCCGTCCTTGATACCATGCTACAGCATGAGGGGGATCATAAGTGGTTCCATCCTCAATGCCATGCTACCGCATGAGGGGGATCATAACTGGTTCTTTCCTCGATACCATTCTACCGCATGAGGGGAAGCATAACTGGTTCCGTCCTCTATGCCATGCTACAGCATGAGGGGGATCATAAGTGGTTCCGTCCTCAATACCATGCTATAGCATGAGTGGGATCATAAGTGGTTCCGTCCTTGATACCATGATACAGCATGAGGGGGAACATAAGTGGTTTTGTCCTCGATACCATGCTACAGCATGAGGGAGAGCATAAGCGGTTTTGTCCTCTATGTCATGCTACAGCATGAGGGGGAGCATAAGTGGTTCCATTCTCGATGCCATGCTACAGTATGAGGGGGAGCATAAGTGGTTCTGTTATGTAACAAAGAAGAGAGCCGACACCATGCAGGCTTTTTATGACATAGTCTATTCCCCTGAGGTACTGGAGACCATTGATTGCATCCATATTGAAATAAAGTCCCCATCTGGTCAGCATGGAGGAAGGTATGTTAGCTGTGAAGGTTACCACTACAACTGCCCAGTGGCCTGTAATGCACAAAGTATATGACTGTCACATATGGCAGACATGGGACCTATATCAGTTGACTATGTGAGGAGATTTTCCTAGGGTGCAACTTATTGCAGATGCTATATGTGTTCAGGATCCATGCGTGATTACAACTATCTATCATCCATAGACTGGGGAAGACAGTGGTCACAGACCTGGGTCATAATAAAGCATGTGTTTAGGCTGCTGAAGGCCTGCTTTCATTGTCTGGATGCATTTGGTACTGCCTTGCAGTATGAGCCTGCCACATGTATTCAGATATTTTTACTCTGCACCATGTCACATTGCATAATTTTGAAAAAAAAAATAATTGCAGCAGGGAGTATGCATGTGGCTGGAACATGCCTTACTATATCAGGCAGTGGAAGGGGAACCCCATGAGGATCCTTTGGAGGAACTGGCAGCAGGGGGTGGGCTATGGCAGATTACCATGGAAACAGAATGCCATGCCACTGGCTAATAGGCAGCAGCCGATTCATAACTATGGGCCAGAATAAAGCATTATACAGAACACTAAAAATAATGCATGCAAATGTACTGCCAGCCAGTGCTCATCCATGTATAAACTGGCACAACATGCTTCAGACAAGCCACCCAAGTAACAAAGTACAGAGAGCAGGCACAATTATCATTTGCATAACTGGGGTGACTGGTTTTTTTAGGAGATAATAGAGTGGAAGGTACTATTCCCAGATATGACTTATGTATCCTGAAATGCATTTATGTTTTCAATGTATTGAGAACTGCGATTTTGTGAGCTTTGAGCATTAAACCTTGTACACAGCGTATTTCTTCCTAGAAAAAAATGACTACATTTCTTTCCTTGTGATTTTTGTTCAGACCATCATTGGATTAAAAGGTTGGAAAAAGCTCTAAAATGTATCTCAGGGCATCTATAAGCCTAAGGGAGACTCCAGGCTTAATTCAGTTATTTCCTCTAAGAGTGGTCTTGGTCATCTGGGACCTGCTGAAAGTATGTAGGAATAAACAAAGTTCAAGAATAAGACTGAAGTTCTTTCCTTCATCATGATTTTTGTTGAAACTATTTTTTTGATCAAAAGGTTGGAAAAATATCTAAAATTTACCTTCAGAACTTGTAATATGGTTCAGTAACACAGAAGTACTATAATGGAATATTTCCCCACACTCACTGTTGAACGCTGCCTGCTTGTTTTTTTTTTTTTTTAGATTACAGCACTATGTTAACCCCTCATCAAAAACACAGTCCTTGAGCCTGGCAAACTAGTTGATATCCTCTGTGCTGTGCATTAGACTAAAACTCTACCATCTGTCAAAATGTTGCACTTAAAAAATACCATCAAGATTTATTTCAAGTCATCATTACATGAAATATGTTGTTTAAAAAAACTCAGTAATGCACCTCAGAGGATCTAGGACCCCCCCATGGCTTAATGCAGTTATTTAATCCAGAGTTATGAGTGCAGTCTTGCCTAGTTAGGAAGTGTTGAATGAATGAATGAATGAATGCAGGAAAAAATTGAGGTAAACTATAAGGAAAGGAAGAAAAAAGTAATCCAGGTGACATGGATTGGCTAGAATGGGGGCTGGTGGGCTGAGGATGCACTAGGTGATGTGCATGGAGGGGGGAAGGATCAGCACAGGGTGTTGTGGGGCTCCTTATTTAAGGCCAGCCCTGCATAAATTAATTATCTTTATCTTATTCAATTGTTTCTTTGTCCTTTCTTTATTATTTTTAATTTGTAATTATTTTCTGTTTGTTGTTTTATTTTTCTGTTTCTTTTTTTTTTTTTATTTTGTATAGTAGCTTTAAATACTAAGTTGTATTTTAAAGGCATTCGTGGATTAAGTCATGTGGTTGGTCATTTGGCTTGCAGTTAGTTTAAAATGAGTTTACGTAATAAGGTCCTTTCCAAAAAATATGACAAAAGACCTTAATAAATTAATTTTCTCCAGATGCTGACATTTTTGGTGTTTTCCTGCAGCATTTTGTACAGCAGCTGCCATGGCAGGGCTAGTGGCAGGGCCGTGGTCTACAATCCCCAGCAGGCCCAGCCATCCCCTGCGTGTTGCCCACCTGTATCTTGGGCCACTTTTTTAGTGAGTGTAAGCTGGGGACAGCCAAGAGGCCACTTTTCATATCTCTGATAGGGCTTCACTGCCTAGCAACACTATTGTCCCCTCCAGTGGCACTACCAGGGATCAGGAATTTGTCACATGCAGGTAGTCAATGGACATAGAAGGGGATGTGTTAGATCAGTGGCTGAAGGCCTACATTGACTGACACAAGAAATACTCCTCTTGAGGCTGGTATAGTTACATCATCACCTACCCTACACATCAATATTTCAGACAGGGCCCACTGGGGAAGGTGGGCGGGGTCAGTAACATAGCTAGGGTGGGGTAAGAGGGGCAACTACTCCAGGTGAAAAGTGTGTGTGGGGGGTGCTATCAGTTGATGCTGATCTCTCTTTAATGCAATATGGGCTTTCAAAAACTGGTACTGCATTTGCTGTCAAACTTGAGTGCTGCAGTGCTTTGTGTAAGGTCTAAACTATAGTTGTTTCACAGTTTAAAAAAAAAAAAAAAAAAAAAATATATATATATATATATATATATATATATATATATATATATATATATTTTTTTTTAGCTAAAACCCTAGCACTTAGCTCTCTGTGTAAGCAGGATATAAACTGTCACAACTGCAAATCGCTAGCACAAAAGTTTCTTGACTTTGTGAATTCAAATGTCCTGGAGCAAATTGTCCATTCCCCGACAAGAGGAACAAACATACTAGACCTGGTCCTCACTAACATGTCAAACAGGTGCACTGCTGAAACTGTTGGACCCTCATTAGTTAAAAGTGACCACAAATCAGTCACCTTCGAACTGACACTAACACCAGGACTCACAGGGGGTGAAATCATGTTAAAAAACTTCACCGAGGCAAACTATACCCTCCTAGGTGAAGGTATAAATGCACTCCAAGCCCCACCCCAAGCTGAAAGTGAAAACTATGCCGAGGCTTACACTTGCTTAAGTGTATAAACTCATCTGTACCAATTAGAATCAAAGCCAGAGCCCCAAGTAAAATCAAGCTGCCATGGTAGACTTTCAGTATCAACAAACTCTACAATAAATGCAAAATGTTGCTGTCCAAGAAAACAAAGACAAGAACCCAACAATCGAAAAAGCACACTCCTCAGCCTTAACAGGCAAATAAGACAACTTGTCAAATCATTCAAGAGCTCCTTTGAGAGAAACCTAGCAAGTACTGCCAAAGATAACCATAAGGCCTTTCACAGTTATGTACGTAAACTAAAGGGTAGGACCAAAGTATGTGCAGGACTGGTGGTCAACAGTATCACACACACTGACCCCTCAGAGAAAGCGAACCTGCTCTTGGATAAGTTTGGCAAAAATTTCACTCCCTTATCCCCTCCTAACTTACAACAAACCCTCCCCCAAACCCCCACACCTTACATATCTGAAGAGCAGGTTCTCAAAGCCCTCTTCAAGTCAAAGAACACGACCTCTATGGGAGCAGAAGACATCCCAGGCTGTCTTCTAAACGGGCTAAAACATGAACTAGCATCACCACTAAGTACCCTTTTTAATCATAGCCTACCCAGAGGGTTTGTTCCTGTGAAATGGAGAACAGCTACAGTTATTCCCCTCCACAAAGGTGGCCTAGCAGCATACCCAGGGAATTACAGGCCCATAAGCCTGACCAGTCTCATCTGTAAGGCCAAGAAGCATATCATTGCGGACCCAAATAAAGACATAGATGACCTCCAAACCATGGACCCTACCCGATTCAGCTTTGTGAAGGGCAGATCCTGCCTGTTAACTCTGGTGGATTTCTTTCAAAGTGTAACCAAGGCCATTGATGAGGGCAAATCTGTGCACACAGCACGTCTCAACTTGGCAAAGGCTTTCAACACAATCCCACATTCAGGCATTACCAATAAACTTAGCAAACTGAATGTAAACCCCTTTGTTGTAATATGGGTTGCCAACTGGCTCACAAATTGGACACACACTATCAAAGTGGGTGACTCCAGATCAGTCAGCAAACCTGTTACCAGCAGGATGCCACAGGGTCAGTGCTGGGCCCCCTACTGTTTGGTATGTACTTCTCAGACATTCATGTCAAATCTAAAGGGTTGTGGCTGACCAAGTTTGCAGACAACTACAAACTAGGTGCAGTCATTGAATCCCAAAGTGATTTCAGTATATTCCAGGATGGTGTCACACAGACCAGTGACTGGTGTATAGTCACAGTCTCAAAATGAATGTAAAGAAATGCATAATTATTTCCTTTGCCACAAGCAATGTCCCTTCACACTATCAAATCAGTAACAATACCCTAAGTACCCATGAAGTGGTAAGGAACCTGGGATTACAGGTTGACTGTGACCTTAACCTTGACCACCATGTGTCTACTATTGTAAGGAAAGCTTTCCATGCAGCTCACTTGATTAGTAAAGACATCACCTTGAGAGCAAAGAAGTTATAACCCCTCTATACCCAGCACTTATCTGGCCCATAATTGAGTATAATGCCCCATTTGGTATGTACAGTACTAAGTATCTACAACAATTAGAGAGACCTCAGAGGTTTCTAACAAAGAACATCAAGGGCCTCCAGCATGTGCCTTACATGTACCGACTAAAATCCCTGTTACTATACTCCGTATTGTATAGACTTCTTAGGGGAGACTTATGCCTGGCCTACATAGCAACCCAAGACCCAAACCTAATGAACTTACTGCATATCTGTAAAGCAAATGGGTCTAGGGCTACTTGATCCAGGGATTTAAATATGGCCTGCAACTTAAATAGGACATACTGGAAGGACAGCTTTATCTCCCAGTGACTGCCATGTCTTTAGAACAGCCTACCAATTCATGTGAAACAGAGCACCTCTATGACAATGCCCATGTGGAACCTGGATGAGTGCATGGGGCACCATCAATTTTTACTGGGGATAGTGCCCACAACCCTCCTGGTCTTGGGAAGTCATCACTAAGTGCAATCTTGGGTATTGACTAGTACTGCTATGGTATTTTATTTGGTTGAAACAATTAGGCTTAAAATCACCTCTGGGTCAATAGGTTAGTAATCTCATATGATCCTATGATCCTATGCTACATTTGTAGCAAGCAGTTTGCTACAGTTTAAAAGAAGAATCATTCTTGTTTTTAAAACTAGAATATGAGTGTTGTAGTGCTCCATGCAGGCAGGGTATAAACTGGAGCAATTTGCTACAGTTTAGAAGAAGCAATTATTATTTTATTAATAAAATGTGTTGAAAGAGGGGCAAGGCAGTGGCAGAGCACTGAAATGGGATCTGAATGACTGGGGCAGGAAGAGGGGGGGCATGTCATGCATCTGGCTACCTGGTTGATGTGCCAGTAGAAGGAACATCCTTTTGGGGGAAGGGTGTGGATGAAACTGTAATGGGCTGATTGCTGTAATACAGCGATCAGCTTATAACAGTGAAGTGTTTTTTTTTTTTCATTTTTTTTTGTTGCTCTTCAGTAAAGGGGGGGTGTGTGGATGTAACTGTAATGAACTAATAATTAATTACAGGAACATATTTTTTTCTTGTTATTTTGCTGTTCAGTGGAAGAACTGGGAGGAGGTGGATCTAACTGTGCACCTGCACCTCTAGTCTTAGTTTATGCTAAATGTTGGAAAGTTTGCCTCAGTTCTGATCTTCAGCCTGTTACCATACAGTAAACTTTCTGTACATCCTTCCCCAGCTTCAAAAAATAAAAGAGCACCTGTCCCACAAAATAAACAAATAAATAAATAAATAAAGTGTATCCTTCCTACCTTTCCTGACTCCCATCCTTACCTTTCCTCTTCCTTGTGTAGTCTTCTCTTTTTGCTCCCCCTTTCCTATTCACCCATTTCTACCCCTTTTAATGGACAAAAAAAAAAAACAAATTTAATCATTGCAGTCGTCCCTTTAAACTAGCATGCTTGTTTTCCTATCTTCTTGCATCTTAGCTTAAGTGCTTGTGCTGAGATGTGCACATTCTCTCTGCTCGTCAGTTTCTTGAACATACTTAACTGCAACTGCAAATTCTCCTCCTTTGCTACATGTCCTGTTTATAGCATGAGTGGGTTTACTAATTAACATGGAACTGAGCTTCAAATTTTCACTTTCATAACTGATAACAAAACTTGGTCTACGTCACAGTACAAACTGCACCAGTAGGAGAGCACTCCGTAGTCATGCTTGACACATTTAGGTTCATAGGTTAGTACTAGGCTAACTGCCCTTATGAGCCATTTTGAGCCTAGCCAATTATCCCTTGTGAAACTCAAACCCTGCACCTTGTGTTTGTAAGGCAACCACTTTAAGCATTAGGCCACCCTCCCAACCCAAACCCATTTCTGAATTCCAGGGGGCAATCTATTGTAGTACTCAATATATTGTTATTAAGAGATATTACAGCATTTTTTATTTGCCATAACAGTGTAAAGAAATGTGTTAATACATGCATATACTAACATTTTATTGCATTCTTTTTTTCTTTCATAAAGAAAGTAAGATGTTTTTCCTTATTATGAAACAATTTAGTAGCTGGAAGTTAAAAATTATTTTTTTCTGCTTGCTGTTAAGTTTCTTTGATATGTTATCAAGTTATCAAGAAATATACTTTTCTAAAGATTTTTTGAAGAACATGGATTTGTATTTTATGACCCACAGCACTTTTTCTTGTGTGATTTTAGTGGACTTCCATTGCCTGATGCCACTCTTTACATTTATACAGTAATTGTACCCTATGTGCTGTTAAAAGAATTCTATCACCCAAAACATGAGAATAATGACCCCCCACTGTGGCACTGTAGATGTCACTTGATTGACAGACTGATAAGTTTAGTTGTATAGTTATAGGGTAGTTGGTCATATGCCACCTGAAAGAATTTAAAATGATTTCTTCCTAGACCGCAAAGCTGATGCATCTTAGCGTTAGAGAAGGTTGCCATTTTACATTTTTTGTCACTTGTAAGAAAAGTAAATCTTGTTATAATGCGCAATAGGTTATCTAGTAGTCATCATAATCTAGTGCTTCCATTTCTGCCTAGTTCAAAAAGAGCCACAATTCTTAAAATCAACTATAAACCACAGAATATGGAGAGACTGGCGAAATCTTCCCATTACGGTCTTCTCCATTTGCCATCCGAACCAGTGTGACTACGCATGCGTATAATATCGCACGTTTATTCATTATACTTTGATAAGTGGCTCAGGATGCTGGATAAGAGACTGCATGATTCACTGAAAAATCCTTCACGGTACACAGATTTCCAAAATGTCAGGCAACATTCATTCAGAGAGTAAATGAGGCTTTTATTTATTGGGCTTAGGTTATAATTTTAAATTTCAAACTTGCAGTTTTACTGAAGCTCATGAACAGATTTTGAAACAGGTGATGAAAATAAGAAAAGCTCTCCCATTTGCAAAATATAAATATGAGCTCTTTGCATACCACAAACGTAGTTCTGTAAGCATTTTGGGAAGAAGAATTTGTGTTTGATTATTATGCAAATAAGCAGTTTTTACAATACTAATATCATTGGTGATGCTGACAGTGTCTTAGGTAAGGAAGCTTTCCTGCAGATCTCGTTATGAATAATTGGTCATCTGAAAGAAAACAATATGGAGTCTTTGTCCTATGCACTGTTATTATGGATACATGATAGTTTAAGAAAAAAACATTTGAGGGTTGCTGTCTGAATTGAAAACCATCATCAAAATTCCATTCTTTGGACTTGATCCTGCTCTCTAGCAAACCCTACAAAAAGACTGTGCCCTCAGCACCGTTATTACCATGATCTGCTCTAGGATCCCATATGGAGGTAAGAAAATAGTCCTATGTATAGAATCATTTGGTGGAATCACATTTGTTTTGGTCCTGAACCCCATTTCTGACTATCAAGCCTCCTCTTGACAGACCACTGGCTCATTTACTGTACCAGGGACAAGAACTCTTTGGCCCACTTACATCTCTCGAGAAAGATTGCTTACAGTGTGGGAGCTATGCTTGCCATGCCTGTCTAGCACAGAGGGTTAAGGCCATAAGTTTTTCATGAGCTGCTTCCTGCAGTCTACAGTTTGATTCCCTTAGTATACATTTGTCTACTGTGTGATTTTGAGCTAGTTAGTTGACTAGGCAGCACTCTTGAGTCTTGCCGGAAAAGGGGCACTTGTGTTTAGAGGTTTACCTATTTAATATACATATAAATAAATTAATAAGTAATAAAAAAAATGGCATCCCAGTTTACAGAGCTATGTTCTGCTTAGGCAAGCACAATTGTCATGGTCCACCCTGTGGACCATGGCCAGTCCCCTGAGGTGGAGGAGCCACCATTAGTCACTCCAGTCTCATTTCCCTATGCCAGTTTCTCCAGTGCCTAAGCCCTATTCATACTCTTTTCATCAGAGGCATAGTTTAGTCAATGACAAACTAGCTGAAATTGGAGATTCACTCAGCTGGTTTATGAAACAATTAATTGTGTTCTTACTTATTGCAGGTAGTAGGATGGATGCAGAGTTGATTATTCGCTGGTATCATTTTTGTCACCATTTGAATGTGATTTATAAACTTACTGCCTAACACTTCATGAAACAAGCTGCCATCACTCAGCACAACTTATGTTGTACTTCTGGCTGATCATACTTCAATATTCAATGATACATTCATTCAGCCCAAATAACTTCAGTTACTTATTTAATGTTTGATGACTGAGTTGGAGGCTTGATCCCAGCTGACCTTTTGAAGCCCTAACCCTGATCCCTAAGGACATGGAATAAACTGTGCAAGTTACTGCAAGCATTAAGCAAAATAAGATATGTTTGCATTAGTAGAATTACAACAAACCAAGACATTTATTCCCCCCAAAAACCCTCAAAAGACAATGGTAAGCAAAGCAGAACAGTATATAGTTCTCACAATTTATTTACATTAATGTGGTGTATAAACTTGTTCTGTAAACTTGACTATATATCTAATTTATCTTGGAGAAATTTTTGCTTCAGGGCAGTTACATTGATTGTTTTACAGATATATATATATATATATATATATATATATATATATATATATATATATGTATATATATATATATTGCAGTTCTGACTACTTTTATCCAGACTTTATGAATAAATTCATGTGTAAGTTTCCTGACGAAGAAAGTAACATTGAAAATGCAATAGCTCTTTTGAGCTTTTTGTTTTGTAAGGGATGGTAAAATGTTCCAGAAACAAAATGCAACCAATTCCAATTTGAAACCTCATGGTTCTTGCACAAATATTTATAGTTAGTTCTATATTATCGAATTTGTGTGCAGTTGCCTTACCTAGAAGGAGGAATTTTCTCTTCTCACCATACAGTTGAAGTAAAGCTCCACAGTAGTTTTCCACAGGTGCACCCATCCGATAATCCCGGATCAGTACAGCAAACTGATGTATTTCTGAGGAGGTAAGCTTGTTTTTCAGCTAGAACAACAGAAACATCTCTGTAAGTCACTTAAACTGTGTAAAAGACAGTTCACCTGAAATTTCAGTTTTCATTTACAAATGCAAGCCAGAAGCATTCTTCAAGGACTGAGTAACAGAAGATTGAAGATGCATAAAATGTGTACACAAGCTGTCATACCATATTCACTCTTTGTTTCTTAGATCCCAGTGTGCAGTATATTGGTCGTAAGAAGTGTTATTGATTTAACATGCTACAGCTAAAATAAGCAAATTGTAGTGCATGCATTTAGCAAATAAAAAGCAAGTCCAATAAAGTGGAAAATGTCATTGTAGAAACGTTTTCGTTTATGGAAAGGGCTATTTGTGAATTAAACTCCTCGAAATATTTACATTTGGACACTTCTGAGCAGTGATGTGCACAATGAAATCTGTAAAATGAAAGAGAAGATATTTATGAAGCTAAGAAATTAATTATGGAACAATTGTATTTTGGAACAGGAAAGCAAGTTTTTCATTAAATGTATAAGTTCTTATTTTTGATGAACAAATGTAAGGTTTAGAACAAACATTATGTGAGAGAATTAATCTATGGTCATTTTATTACTTAAGTTAGTAGCACTACATATTTTGCAAATATAGTTATGACAATTTAGAGATTTCTAAGAAAACAACACAACATATTTTCTTTCTTTATAGTTAACTATTTAAATTAATTCTGGGCCTTGGTGATCTGGGATATACCCTGGCAAGCAATGTAATACGTCAGCCACGATGGGATGCAGTTCTAGCATAGGAGAGAGAGACACACACACACATACACACACACACACACACACACACACACACACACACACACACACACACACACACACACACATACACACACACGCACATGCACACGCACACGCACACACACACGCACGCACGCACGCACACAATTTACCTGTGCTCAATAAAATCACTCTAGAATGAGTTACACTTCATTGATTTTTCAGTGTCATAAAGCTTATCTCAAAATTGATAAAAACAGAAAAATATTTCTAGGGGAACCCCCCCCTGCACCCCTATAAGGGTAAAACACTTCACTGCAGTACATGTTGGCTTGTAAAGTATGAGTCAACGTGGTTCAAACAAACCCAAAACTTAATGAAAAGTTGTTTGTACAAACTACATTCATTGGAGTATAACATCAGCTATATCGAGCTTTGGAACCTTGACGTATCACTTAGCACGACTTTGGGAACTGGGAAGAAGCAGGTGACCCTGTTAAAAATCCACATGGATGTAGGGACAGCATGCAAACTCAGCCCAGAAAGCATCCAAGTCAGGAACTGGAGAAGCATGTGCTGTGTGGCTGTGATTCTACTTTAGTTTTAAGAAACTTAAATCCAAAAAAAAAAGCAATAGTATAGCCTAACAGAAGTGTTCCCTAAAAAAGAGAAATGCTTTGAACACTATATTAATATACCTAGTTCTAACAAAGCAATCATTTGATAACATATAGATTTTTGAATGGGTTCAGACCTAAATAATCTTACAGAGTGTGTTATCTTAAGTTATGTGTCTACATGTTTGAGTTAGAAGGATGTTCCAGGAATACAGATTACAAATGGGTTACTGATTATAACTAATCTGTTAGCGTGTGTGAGAAACAGATTATAGAAATTTACCTGGCAATGCTAAGTATGTTAACAGCTTCTAAAGCTATCAGTTGACTTCTGATGTGGTTATATGCCGGTTGCCATAAGTCTGGGAATACATGATCCACTAATAGCAAGGTTTGTAGATATGTATGAACCTCATTATAACAGTGTTATTTTCCCCAGGTTTGCAATACTATATGCATATACCATGTATTACAAAAATATGTCCAGAATGCATTTGTACTGTTCTCTTAAAGTTATATCTGTGAGGTTTTTCCTAATATGAATCTACAAGTCAGAATGCAATTACTGTGTACCTATTTTTTTGTTAGTGACTGGCATTACCCCTTAAATTGCAGGTATAAACATTTAATTGTTGTGCCTCACACTAGAGAGGTAACTCCCTGAGAATGATTCAGATGACCTAGGCTCAGTTAATGGCACAGACTAAGGAGGGAGTTCGCAGGGTAGGATAGGAATGAGCAGTCAATGATGACATGCTTATCCTGGAGTGAGACGGGTGGTTTGCCTTGCTGAATTGGTGAAACCTACAGGAATGTCAGTGGGGCAGTTGTAGTAATGACCCTAAGAAGCTCCCACTGCACAGCATGTGCCTTCTGGAAAGCAGCAGTTGTAGAGTTTGCAGGTTGCTGATGTAAAATAGTTAGGGTGGCCTGCATGATAGGTACACGAGTATGCTCCCTTACATTTAGTGCTTGCATCCTTGGGAGCATAAGCTTATAAGGCTCTTGCCCCATCCAGAGAATGAACAGGCCAGAGGGCTCTTGCACTGTCTGGGGGAGAGAATAGTCTGGGCTCTCACATAGCCATATCTATGGTGGGGTGAAGGGGGTAGCTCTTCCAGGTGCAAGCTGTTGGGGGGCAGGTGTGCATAATTGGAATTCATTTCTGAAATTGGAAGAATATTGCTTCTTCAGAATTGAATGTCAATACTGCACTCTGGAGACAGCTGAAGCACTATTTATGTGATAAATTGACTGTAGCAAGCTGCTTGTTACATGTGTAGCATTTTTTGTTATGTTTTTAGTCTTCAACTCTAAGGAAGTGTTTTTTGTTGTTGTTTTTTTTTTTTAGAGGAAATCAGTTAGGGAAACTGTATAGGGTGCCAGATGAGATCATTATAGTTCTGAGCTCTGACCACCTCTCATTTAAGGAATGAAGGGGCCAAGTGAGTACCACTGGGGAGTTGTCATACAGATTGTATCCCCAAGAGAAAAAAATGTAATGCCCCTGTGCTCAAGAAAAAATAGTTTAAATAAATGAAAAAAGGCAGGTTGGCATAAGATCAAAATTCCTATCCAAACAAGGTTACTGCTTTTTTAATTAGACCTTGTTTGCTTTGTTTGACCTTTTTACAGTAAAATGGTCTGAAGATGTCTTATTAAAATGAGAGTGCTAATCTTTATCATGGTAAAAATGAAGTTTAAATATTGCTTTAGTAAAATGTACTGGGGTCCACATCACTTCATCAAAGTGACAGTTCAATGAACAGCATTTCATCAGAAATGCCATTCATCGAATTCCACTCATGTGGAGGGCTATGCCCCCCACATACCCCCACTAATTATATATACTAACTCTGCGATCGCACTACAATGGGGAAAGGGCTAATTTCCCAATCCTTGCTGTACCGCCATCTCAGTAAAAACTGTTCAGCGAACTAATGCAATAGCACTGAAAATGCCATTTGATTAACTAATTTTTTGATGGAGTGATAGGGACCCAATGCACTGCTATCCGAAATTACAAACTACACATGAAGAGTTTTATTGCTAAAAATAAAAATTGTTTAAAATAAAAGCTGAATATAATTTGAATGTTTTCTAATGTATTAGCATAGATGGACTTTGTTTTTTATGCTGAGGACAGACATGCATAAATGTGCCAAGTTACACAAAACAAGAAAAATCTGACATTTCAAGACTTCAAAATGATGCAATGAAAGTCCCCATCCTATTTGGTAAAGTAGGTATTGGTTACCTTGGCAACTATGGGGCTGAGTATGTGTTAAAAAGTAATGAACTACATATCATGCAGTGTTCATATGGATATGAGCATTGCCCTGCCTTGTGATTTGTTAGTCATACCCTTCATCTACCTTTTTAGATATGTTGTGTGTTAAAAACATTGTACTCCTTTTGCTCTCTGATGCAGGTTATAATCTCTTGTCTCCTTACATGGAATTATATGTGGAAAAAATAAAAGTTCCTTTCTGCATAGCTGAGTTACTTAGGTATGGCTCACATTGAAAAATGTTTGTTTATTTTATTTATTTTTGCACCTTGTGTGACAAAGAGATACTGCCAGCCCAGCTAGCTGGAATTTTGCAAATAAGTATGTCATTGGTGAATATTGAAATGACTTATATAAGATACTTGTGTTGCAAATGTATTAGAACTGTATGTCATGTGTATATCAAACTGCTTGCATAGATGTATGTGTTGAAACGATATTTGTAGAGTACTGTGTTTGAAATGTAACCACAGTGTGCCCTACTAGAAGAGAACAGAAATGTACATGCACTATTATAACTGTTTAAATGTATATATTTTAACAGTGGAAACTGGAATACAAGAGGCTAACTTCAGTCCAGCAAACAACAGAAAAATAACTGAAATTAAATAATTTTATGGCTAGGCTATACTGTAAAAGATAGTATATTTCAGTTTTCAATGCAGCAAGAGACACAAAGTCTGTACTAAGAAACTTTCTGTATTCTTTTTAAGGTGAAATAACTACTAATCTTGAAAGCGTGAAGGAATGCAATTGTTTTATGACTTCCAGCATTTGCCAGAGATCTAAGGAGAAGCCCTTGTCTGTATATTTTTACAGGTAAATGCTAAAAACTGCCAGCTTCATCAATGGCTGTTTTGCCTGGAAACTATGAGTCAGATGACAAATAGTGATGTCATTCTGCAAGCTATCCCAGCAGTAATACCGTAGATAATAATTTGAGAAGTCTCTTAGAGAGACAGAGCATTCTGCATTCTGTCTTGTATCTGACAACAGCTAGAAGATCCATTCACCACATCTATCTTGCTCTATTAGTGAGTTCTTAGGTTATATTATAATTCTCTTAGATTCAGTCAGGAATATAGTGAAGCTTAGTTTAGATATTTTTCTTTACTTATTTGAGACTGTCCTGCAATGTTTCATTGAAATGCCTGTACTTTTAATATGTTTAGACTACATGAATCTCACTTTTGTAAATCATTACCTAGGATTAGAAATGTTATGACTTTTTTTAACAAATTGTATATTATCTCTGTATTTTTCACTGTTCTACTACTTAATTTACTTTTGTATAACTATTGTAAAATTATATCCTGTGGAGCTTTTCTTCCTGGGCCTCCACTGAAAATGAGCTCTTCCAGGTCCAGTGGGCTATCCTGGTCATAAAACTGTAATAAATAAATAAATAAATGCTGTTTTAAATATTTCTGTGGTTTTGAACTTTGATGTCACTATAAATATATATTTGATATTGTCTTGCTCTTTTATTATTAAATATATTTAAAACTTTCATTGTCGCTGATCTGTCTAGAGATATTGAACTTCTAAGAGTACTTGCATATTTATTTGATGACACTGTGGCCCACTCCTAATAGCGTTGTTCTTGGCCAAACTACCATTTGGGTTAATATTAATATTAATATTACACAGTAAGTTTGGACACCCTTTGTTAGGGGCCTTAAATTAGCAGATAAGGGGTTCTGGTGACAGTGAAAACTACCTTATAATCTGGGCAAAAAAGAGGCACAGCTAGTAAACCTGTGCCAGCCTTTTCCAGGTCTGACTGAGTGCAAATCAAGCCTCAAAGAGTGTGTGTCGGGGACATGAAGCACTGGTTGGACAGAGGGGGTGCTGGAGGTCTTGGCTTGGTCACTCAGCTGAGATCTCAACTCTATAGCTGTGACAGTGGGGAGTCTTATTGGGGATCTGTAGAAAGAGTGAGAAATCAGCCCTGGCCTGACTGTGGTCTCTGTGTGCTTTTAAGGGAAATTGCACTTGATGCAGAGAGCTGCATCTGGAAATTCTGCGCATGTACTTGTGATTTTTCCAGTGTACATCCACCACTGGTGCCAGTGGTGAAGATTGAGGCTCCTTCATTACTGGTTGGCAGTGGTGGGTCATCACATATTAATTGGTGGGCAGTGGTGGGATCACCAGATCACATACTGGTATTCAGTGGTGTGGATATTGAACTCTTTTAGCCTGTAAACAGTAGTCACTAAAGAATGTGTTTGTGCTGTCAAGTAGCCACATGGTAGGCATTCAGATGTTCATATCACAATAGTTTTATTTTTTTTTGTTAGCTTAGTTAGTCAGGGAGAGCAGGCAAGGATGTCATCAGAGGAGTATGGCAAGCTGACAAGGTGCCAGTTAGCTGAGATGTGCCAAGCCAAAGGATTGGGGCCTGCCAACCTGACTACAGGGGAAATGATTGCAGCCATAAACACAGCTGCATCACAGACTAGCAACTAGGAGGATAACCAGAATGGCATTGGGGGATGTATAACTCTCAAACAATGGACAGTTCAACTTTGCCTCAAAGGACTTAAAATCCATCGGGAGTTAAAGAGACTTGAACTGGAGGCCAAACATTTGGAAATAGAATCAGCAGAGAGACTGTGGTGTTTGGAAGTTGAAGTAGAGTCAGCAGAGAGTCTGCAGTGTTCCGAAGAAAATGAGAGGCAGAGGCAACATGAAAAGGAAATGCTGACTCTTCACCAGGGTCATGAAGGGAGTAATTAAACCCAGAAGCAATAAAGGTCAGTAAATTTCTTCCACAATTTACAGAGGGTGATAATTTTGATATTTTTATTCATATGTTTGAAAACGTATAGTATAATGCTGACCAAGGGCTCTGGGTATGATTCCTGACCCATAAAGCTGTAACTGCTATTTCTAAATTGTCTGATACTGATTGCTTAAATTCTAATACAGTTAAAAATAGTTTATTAGAGTGTTTTAAGTTAACACCTGAAGCTTATAGGAAAAAGTTTCGTAAACATAGATGTAAGACAGATGAAAGTGTGTGTGTGAATATATTGCTGAGTTAAGCACTTATTTTCATAGGTGGGTGAGTGGGTGCCCAGTCACCACCTCTGAAGGGCTGTCAGATATTTTGGTGAGGGAACAAGCCCTTAGCACTTTGTCTGAGGACATGAGAATCTGGCTGGAAAATAGGGAATGTAATACCACAGATGAGTTGGGGAAAAAGGGAGACCTATACCTAGCAAGCAGGGCATCACTGCACAGGAAAGGGATACCCAGTGCTGCATGCGGGTCTAAGGGAACCCATGGTGGGCAGCCTAAACTACCCCGACAGAGTCCGCCAGTAGGAAGGGAAGCCACTAGTTCAGGTACTCGGCCAAGATCAAGGGTTAAATGTTTTAAATATAACCAGTGGGGACATGTGTCATATAGATGTCCATGGAGGCAAGGTGGGGAACAAAAGGCAGGGCAGCCAGCAAGTGGGAATGACAGAATGCCAGCAGTAAGTTGTCTGGAGACAACAAGTGTACCAAACTACCAGAAGATATTATATCCTATCTTAGTAGATGGGTAACAGGCCACTGCTAAGAGAGACACAGCCTCTGACCTAATCATTGTGAAGCCTGCAATAGTTAAAGAGGAGAAGTACTTGCTTGGGCAGTCTACTCCATTCAGCGCTTCAGGAGGCACCCCATTCCAAATGCCTTTGTCTAGGGAACACCTTGGCTGGGAGGGTGAAAAAGGAAGCAAGCAAGTAGGTGTGTTTGAGTATATCCCTGCAGATGTCCTGATTGGGAATGATTTTGATAATGCAGTACCTTGTGTGCATGCAGCTACATGCAGTCAGGGTTGGAAACAACATGTGGGTCTGGTAGCCTGGAGGGGACACAGACAGACTGCACACATGAAGCCAGGACTGGTGAGGTGGTTACTTCAGGGAAGGAGCTGTCCTGTAGCACTGAGACTGAAGGTGAGCCACAGCTGCTGGTTGGTACTGATGTTCCCTTGGACAGAGTGACTGCAAGGGCAGTGGTGAGTAGTAGTACCCAGGCTGAAAGTGAGGGACCGCTGTCAGAGAATACCATATTTCCTGTAGAAGGGGAGCTGGGAAGGGTTACCAATAGACTCGAGACAGGCTCAGCTCTTAGACCCTACATTACAAGGCCTGAGGGAGGTAGCTAGTGAGGCACCTGATTTTCAAGGGAAGGGGGAATCTGTATACTGTGACAAAGGGTTACTGTACAGAGAGTGGACCCCTGAGGAGGGCTAGAAGGTAAGTTAATACAGTAGTTGGTAGTGCACATAGTCTACCATGTGGAACTTCTAGCCATAGCCCATGACATTCCCTTTGCAGGTCATATGGGCATAAAGCATACAAAGAGATGTATTATGCAGAACGTTTATTGGTCTGGGATTTCCAGGGATGCAACAGGGTACTGGAGGACCTGTGAGCAGTGCCAAAAAGTTGGCAAGGCAGGCGACAAGGTCAAAGCTCCTTTGATGAATTTGCCTGTGATTGAGGAGTCATTTCAGAGGGTACCTGTGGATATTGTGGGGCCTCTGAGTACAAGTTTCACAGGGAAGAAGTATATCCTAGTGGTAATAGATTATGCTACCAGATACCCCAAGGGCATGGCGCTGTCCTCCATTGAGGCAGAAAAGGTGACAAATGCTTTGTTAGAGATTTTCAGCAGGGTAGGTTTTCCAAAAGAAATACTGACTGACAGATGTGCCAATTTCATGTCAGACTTGCTGGCTTGTCTGTGTGAAGTCTGTGGGTTGAAGCATCTAAAGATCACTCCCTAACACCCCTAGACTAATGGTATGGTGGAGAGGTTAACTTCTACACTAAAGACCATGCTATGGGCATTTGCAGACCCGTTTAAGAGGGAGTGGGAAAATATCTTCCCCATCTGTTGTTTTCTTACAGAGAGGTGCCCCAGGAATCCACAGGTTTTCACCATTTGAGTTGCTGTATGGGCATAGGGTAAAGGAACCTCTAGATTTGATTTGTGATGAGTGGGAGGGTGAGTGTGAATCCCACAAGGGGTCTGTTGTGGCATATGTCCTAAACCTCAAGACAAGGCTTAGGGAACTCATGGGTTTGGCCCAGGAGAACTTGTCAGAAGCCCAGCAGCATGAAAAGGTCTGGTATGACAGGCATGCTCGAGCTGGAGAGTATGCTGTGAGGCAGCAGGTTATGGTTCTCATTCCTGTCAGACACAACAAGCTGCAGGCAGCTTGGTAGGGACCTTTCAAAGTGGTAAAGAATGTCAGTGATGTTAACTACATGGTAGAATGGCCAGGCAGGAGGCAGGGGCACAAACTGTACCATGTTAACACCATGAAACCTTACTTTGATAGGGAGGCCCTGGTGCTAAGTATTTGCAGTAGGAGGCAGGAGGAGGCTGAGGGGGATCAATGGCTACAGGCAGCTAGCCAGCAAAATCCCAAATTAATATGGTGGAGCCTAGGGTTGCAGGCATATGATATGACAGTGCAAAACTGTAATGGGGTTAGCAATGCCAAGGCAGCTGGCATCTCAAGACAGGGTATGGTATAACGTAGTCCCAGATAGGCTCATTCCTCTCAAGCAATATTTCTCAAGGGTCTCTGGAAAAACTAGCTTGAGTCTTTGAAAGGGGAAGAAATGTGATAAAAAGAAATATTGCCAGCCCAGCTAGCTGGAATTTTGTAAATAATTATAAGTCATTGGTGAATATCAAAATGATTTATATAAAATGCTTGTGTTACAAATGTATTAGAACTGTATATCATGTGTATATCAAACTGCTTGCACAGATGTGTGTGTTTAAAAGGTATATGTAGAGTATTGTGTTTGAAATGTAACCACACTATGCCCTACTGGAAGAGAACAGAAATGTGCATGCACTATTGTAACTGTTTAAATATATATATTATAACAGTGGAAACTGGAATACAGGAGGCTAACTTTAGTTCAGCAAACTTCAGAAAAATAACTGAAATTAAATTACTTTATGGCTAGGCCATAAAAGATGGTACCTTTGAGTTGTCAATGCTGCAGGAGACACAAAGTCTGTACTAAGAAACTTTTTGTATTATTTTTACGGTGAACTAATTACTAGTCTTAAAAGCATGAAGGAATGCAATTGTTTTATGACTTCCAGCATCTGCCAGAGATCTGAGGAGAAGCCCTTGTCTATATATTTTTACAGGTAGATAATACTGTCATCTTCATCAATGGTTGTTTTGTCTGAGGCTTCTTGATTACTGGTTGACAGTGGTGGGTTACCATACCTTGAATGAAAACTCAGTAAAAGACATCAGCTTTGTTGACATATCAGTGTACCCATATTTATTCAAACAGCCAAGACCATAAGATTGAAGTTTTGAAATCAAGTAAATGAATAAATGCAAAAATAATGGCCAAGAGATGTATCTGAGATTGCTTATTTCAGAACTATACAGTGCATACTACTGCAACTCTCATCTGCCCTCTAAATATCTTTACTCAAATGTCAAGAGGCAAAGATCCAAAATCAGGAACTGATTTTAATACTTCTTTTCTATATTTAGAAAGTTGCTAGAATATCAGTATTTGCATTATCAAGCATTTTATGAAGGATATGATGTCTGAAACCTACATGCTTGTCATTATTTAGTGAGTACAGTCCACAACAATTTTCAAGTTAGCCACAAATTTTAAATGGAACAGACTCAACTCAAGAATTCTGGAAAAGCCAAAAATAATGGGGTAAAGGCACAAAAAACGTTCACATTTGAAATATTATTACTATTTTTATGTTATCCATTTGGAACTGTTAAACCAATTGGACAAAGCATCCATTTTCAGGGATGATTTGGGAGCGTTGTCTGGTTAACTGACTTTTTTTTAAAGTCACACGGCAGGCATGCACAGGTAGAAGGAACCAAATTGTTTATGTTTAACTACAGGAAGCAGTTTGTTAACAGCTCAAAGCCTTCAGTAATAGTCAATTCCAACTCACATAAACATGTAGAGTACAACAGATGTTTCAAGGACATGCATTTTCTGAACAATAAGAACTATGCCCTCTAATGGTTGTCATTATTGACTGACTACCTAATCTTCAATGGTTTACCAGAAAAAGAAGAAGTTAAGAAGTGTGAGGATATAAATATAAGTCAAAATTGAAGATGTTCTGCAAAATCAGGAACAGATGAGAAGCAGAAAACTCTAAGTCACTTAAATGTTTAAAAGAAGGTTTTCCATCAACATGCATTTTTTAACAATAAGAACTATGAAACTTTAATGACTGGCATTATTTACTGACTGATTCCTCAATGATTTACCAGAAAATGAAACACTTCAGGAAGATAAAGGCAAAAATATGAACCAAAACCACCAGGGACATTCTGCAAAACTGGATGAACATGCGCATATGTGCACACACACATAAGCGCGCAGGCACATACACACACACACACACACACACACACACACACACACACACACACACACACACACACACACACACACACACACACAGTGCCTACATGTTAATTACTAGATCTGCACTAAACATGGTAATGTCATCAGCAATGACTGGTAGTGGATTTTCCAGAAAAGCTCATACTAGTGCAGGCTTTTTGCTATTGGTCTGTTTTGACTACCATATACTCCAGAAAGTCTCTGTCTCAATGGGTTCTACATTTCACCCAGCTGAAGAGAAGGAATCAGAGCTGTAACACATCACTGAGCATCCAAGCACATTGAGATAGTTTGGGTTGATATATGCATGTGAGACAATTTCTTTTCCTTTTTTTGTGGGGGGGATGTTTATGGGACCCCACTGTGAGAACCAGGCCCTTGGCCACTGCCTATGTCACCTCATTCTAGATCCAGAGACAAGGACCCGAGAGACAGATGCCAGGAGTTGGGGTTGGAGCTAGCATCTGTAGAAGTGCTACTTGTATGATCAGTCAGAACAGAGATGGAGGAGAGGATTTGAAGCATAACAGCAGACTGTGGCAATGTAGAGGGGATAGAAGATCAAGACAGGAAGGAGGATTGTGAAGGGGGTGACCTCACATAGACACCAATGCTATGCATCAGACAGGCTGTGCATTAGTCCATAACAGACCATGGTGTTTACTGTTGGGATGAAAAGGTACATTTCAGTGACTGAACCTTTTAAGTAAGATGTCAGGTAGGCGGAGTGGAAGCACAAGCAAAAAGGTAGGAGTGGGTGGATGGGTAGTAGAAAGAAGGTAAAAGGACTTGCAGAATTATAGAAAGGAATAAAAAAGGTGAGTCAGACCATGGCCATGCAGGGTTTGGGTAGGAAGATGGTGATGCTGCAAGCAGTGATGCAAGAAGTGAGGGTCCACTTACTGGTATCAGAGAAACAATGGCCAATACAAGACAGGGTGGAGCACAGAGATGCTTTGGTGTAGGTTGTTCGGGAATAATAAAGAAGGGAGAGATGGGAGTGAATCTGTAATTTACATAAAGGATGGCACAAGATATGAGTCTACAAAAAGAACAAACCAGAAATGGGACAAGGGTGAAACCAGAGCTGGACATTAGGTTAAATGCCATGACAATTAAGGTAGAGGAAGAGGGGAAAGCTGGTACGCTGGTACAATATACTGTCCACTAGGGATAACAAGAAAGGAAGTTGAGAGATTGGAGAAGATAGTAAAGGAGTGGGTTAGGAGGAAGAAGGCAATACTGCATGTGTACTTTAAATAGTTTAATGTCTGTAGAATACCATCTACATGTATTTATTGTTAAAGTCTGCATGTCCTGGAAATAGGAAGCCATCATCCTTAGGGCTGGTAGTGGAATTCTGCCTTTATTAAGAATCTACATTTTCTCTGCTGTATAAACACATAAAAGTCCCTTATTTGTAACTAATAAGATTTATTCCTCCAAGTGAACTAAGCCCACTATCCTTTAACCCCATCCCCAGCTACTCTACCCACAATACAACACATACCTGCCTTTTTCTACCCCTAATGATAACAACACATCACCATGTACCAATACCCCTCCTCTGCTCTGTACTTGTATGAATGTAAATATCCTCATTCAAAACAAATCATTCATGTTCCTTTTATCTGTGTAACAATTATTCCAGTATTTTCCCATAGCATAATTACCTTGCTAAGGACACAAATAAATTTACCTATAACAAAATCAACTTATTCAATAATAATAAAAATATACTGTTGTAGTTCACAAATGTAATAGTTTGATACAGATATAAACATTACATTATAATATTTTTATATCTTTAACTCAGTCAAGCCTAGAATGGCTTATAATTTTCCCTCCAAAGCTAAACCTTTAATATAAATCACACAAGTTGCGAAACTATCAGCATACAGATCCATTTATCTATCACACCTTACCTTTAGCATTCTGCTTAATACATATCCTAGGTCATAAACATTAATTACATCCTCCATTAATGGTATCACCCTCCAACCTGTATAATCTATAGTCTAATTATGAACTCAGTGATAAAACAAAGTGTTACCCCTAGTACCTCAACACATAATCACAGACTACAGAGTCACCACCTTTGCTGGCACTTATATCCTCAATATTTTCATTAATGGTATCACCCTCCAATCTGTATAATCTACAGTCTAATTACAAACTCATTAATAAAGCAAAGTGTTACCCCTAGTACCTCAACACATAATCACAGACTACAGAATCATCACCTTTGCTGGCACTTATATCCTCAGTATTTTCCTCCTGTCTCCACACCCCATTACAATAAAAGTTAACAATCCTAATCATGTCATTATTTATGATTCCAGGGGATGGCACAACTCCTTCTTTCTTATACAGCAAAACATAAAAAAGGCTAAACTTCATAAACAATAACTATTATAAAACTTAAAAAATCCCAACAAAACGCCTATGTCTTCTACTAAAACGATACCATAGCTTACCTTATTATTACCTAATATCTTACCTGGTACCATACATCTGTGAAAAACTACTTCAGAAGCAAACAATGTGATCACAATAATTCTGTTGAAATGAATGGGAAACAGTAATACAAACATAATAATAACAATAATAATAATAATAACAATAATAATAATAACAATAATAATAATAATAATAATTCAAACAAAATAAAGTAAAAAAAGATAAATGGAGTACATTAAGGTCTAGTTCATGTGACACATAAAATATTTTCTATTGTAGATTATGTTACTCAAGTTTTGTAAATTGTAGCTTAGCCACTTATCACAGAACTATTTCACTAATCTTGCAGTACAAAGTATTTCATGTATCACAGTTCAAACTGTCCCACATATTCCATATTTAAATGTATGCACACAAAGACACAGACGTATGGAAGAGAGCATTGTATATGACAGTATATGATACCACTGCATTACCCAGCATATGATACCAGTGCCTTACCCATGTAGCACTACTGCCACTGCGCCTGTAGTAATACAGGTACAGAAATGTCAGTGTGAATAGGCAAGCATAGTTTGATAATACTGCCATTGATATAGTCTAGTACTGGTTCAGAAATTGCTCAGGTAGTATGCTTTTGGTATCAGACTCACAAAGCTGACTAATGTTAATAAGAAACATATGAACTGCTGGTATGCAGAAATGGGCAATAAACACAGAGCACTGTGTTGATTGGCTGAATTAATTTGCATCTTCCTAAACAGTATCATAGTTGTAAAGATCAACACTGCATACTTTTTGTGTCTGAAAAACAGCATGGCTCTCCACTGCTCCTCCATGGTGCTACAGTAATCACATATGTCAGGATGTGGTAGCATGTACAGTGTTGTTACTATGTAACACACATGGTGCTACAGAGATCCCATATGTTGCTTTCTGGTAGCATGTACAGTGCTGTTACAATGTGCTACAGTGCTCACAGGTAGTATGTACAGTGCTGCTATGATGTAACACACTTGGTGCTGCAGTTTAGGCTGTGGCAGCATGTACACTGCTGCTATGATGTAACACACACACAGTGCTGCAATATTGCCATATGTTAGGCTCTGGTAGAATGTAAACTGCTGTTACAATGTAACACGTGGTACAATGCTCATAGGTAGCATGCAAAGTGCTGCTATGATGTAACACACTTAGTGCTACAGTGCTCACATACATTAGGCTCTGACAGCATATACAGTGCTCTTATGATATAAGGGACATGGTGCTACAGTGATCATATGTGTTATTAACTTGATCTGTTTTAATACTAGTGATAATATGTTTTCATTTTTTCAACAATTTTCCCTCATACCTCTGCTGAAAAAGGGTTTTAACCCAGGTGGACTTTCCTGGCAATAAAAAGCAAAACAAATAAAGGTGTATAATGTAAATGATGAAGTCAAACATGATGGAGTGATTCAGAGATGAGATTTATAAACTGAGTGTGAAGAGCTGTGGAGACAATGCAATCTGAAAGTATGGATTTTTTGATGTACTACTTAAAATCTCCTGTAGTGGAGGCCCACGGGACATATGAAAATGAACCCTTGAGGGCATGCAGTGTTTCAACTGCATGGATTCTGAATGCATATGACTTTTTACTTTTTAGAATTTTACAGGAACATTCTGGACAATAAAGCCAACCCCCACTAGCTGGAGACTTGCCATATGTTTTTCTGACCTAACAGCATAAGTGGATTGTTTGGCTATAATTCAGAAAAACAGAGCTTATAATCAAGCCAGATATCCATAAACATTATGTTGACTGCAAAATATCACAATAACATCAAAACCAAGCAGTAAAAAAGGTCACACAAACAACATGCAGTGTCTTACTTGATACTGGTAATTAGTATGAAGAATAATGTTTGTCCAAACCATGTTTTGTCTTTGAAAAGGCATGTGTTATCCCATCATCAATCCAAAATCTGCCCTGGCCCATGTATTGAATTTAACTCACGGTCAAACTAAGGCTTGCAATGAATCAACAGTCTAGGACACATATGCACCGAGGCATCATTAGCCAATCAGTTAGTGACAGCATGATTATAAGTCAAAGCATGGTCATTTGAATCTTCTGCCCTGAGTCCCTCCCAACAGCAGATCAAGAACTGGGCAAAGAATGTTAGAATTTACTGTCCTCATATCTCTTTTTTTCTCCAGCTGCTACTCTCCTCATATATCTGCATTTCCCCATCTGAGTAATAGGAACCTAAGGTAGGGAAGAAGAAAGCCTGAAGTGGATAAGGAAATGGTCATACAAGGAAACTGGTTCCACTGACAGTTCCCTGATTCCAAGACCAAACTGAAAAATTAAATCCAGGGACGATCCAAACTTATCAGTTATGGTGGAATCAATTTGAGTGAAGCAGGAACACTCAATTAAACCCAAACTCCATAATAATGTTCACAGGTATGGTCATCTACCTAGGCATTGAAATGCTCCAGGACTAAACATGTGGGGGTTGCATAGTTTCATGTGATCTTTAGAAGTCTAGCCCTGCATTTCCATGAAAAGTCAACAAAAAGGGGGGATGTGAACCCTGTTTCCTTGCCAGAGTAAGAGTCAGTATTCATCTGCTGCACTAACTGAGAAGCATATACTAGCAGATCTGAGAACTTTACAGACATGCCCTAAGGTAGCTTTTTGGATACAAAAGGGTAAATTTACAATTCACTCCTGTCTGAAGGACAAATTTCATAGCATGATCCCTCATCAGCTTCACACCCGATGTAAAACATATAACCACTTGATGATTTTATTTATCAAGCTTAAGGCTTGAAAGATCGAATGATGTGAGGGGACACAGAAACCTGAACAAGTCTTGCATTCTCAACCAAGAGGGTCTCAAAATGAATACCGGGTTGTTCATGCAGAGTAAATAATATATATATCTCTTTACAGTGTACTATGGTCTTTTTTTGAACTATGTTTAATGTAGATATATCAATGTATAATTGTATATAAATAATTATTTGATTTATATTGCAGTCCAAATTCAAAAAGGTTACTGCAGTAACCTTTCCACATTCAGAGCCAGCCTACTATGAAGATATGCATATTGAGGTGGGGTATCTCTGCACCATGCTAGATGCTAATGAGTCAGTCTAGGGGAGAGGCACATACTAATCAGCTATGTACTCTCCTTCAGAAGTGTCCGCAGAAAGGCATTTATAACACTTGGCTGCATAAATTAGCAGAGCTGCTCCTGGCCACTTGCAGTAATGAACACGCAATAGATGTAAGTGCTGGGGAGTTTAGTGGACAGGTAGTGTTAGGGGGTGTCAGTGTATGTGTGTGATAGGCTACATATATGAGTGTATGTGTGAGTGCCCCTCTGCCTGGGAGGTAGCAGTAGGGAGCATAGTGAGAGGGTAGGTTAGGGATGTGTGTGTGTGTGTGTGTGTGTGTGTGTGTGTGTGTGTGTGTGTGTGTGTGTGTGTGTGTGTGTGTGTGTGTGTGTAAGATGGGTGGCTGTCATACTTCTACACAGCTCTACACACCTCTAGACTAATGAGCAAAGCCTGCAATGTTGGGTCAGAGGAATAATATCAGCTACTATGGATATGTCTGAAGAGGTGGGATGGGAGGGAACACTTCTCACCAGTGATATCACTGAAGATGTGGGATGGGAGGGAACATTTCTCACCAGTGATATCACTGAAGACACGGGATGGGAGGGATCACTTTTTACCAGTGATATCACCGAAGATGTGGGATGGGAGGGAACACTTTTCACCAATGATATCATTGAAGACGTGGGATGGGAGGGAACACTTTTCACCAGGGATATCACCAAAGATGTGGAACAGGCAGGAACACTAGCTACCTGGGTTAACACTTTAAACATTGTGCCTTAATGCACACATGGCGTGAAGGAACTCTAGACATCAGGGAAAACTCTTGCCAATCATGTGTTAATGGCATTTACATAAAATGTGGGTCGGGAGGGGGACACTAGATACCAGGGATACTCTATATAACATGCCTTAAAAACAAATAATAGAAAAATAAAAATATAAAAAATGGAGTGGGGAACCATTAAACCATTAGAGAGCAGGGACTCTTTTGCCTTACAGGCACTAAAGTGGATTCCAACCTTGTACCCTCCCTTCAGGGATATTAGACCTCTGCATCATTCTTAGAGACCATAGATGTTATGGGAAAAAATTAAGAATTAAAAAAAAAAAGAAAAATCCAAGAGGGTAAAACACTCTTGCCAAAGGAAACAGCAGCAATAACTAACTGTGTTAACTGAGAAGTTAGTGCAGCGAAGGTTTTTCTGATATATATTGAGGATCTCAGACATTATTCAATGCCTGCAACAGTTCATGAGTTACAAGGGAGTGGGACAGTAAACAGAAAGCGTACTACTCAACCACATAACACAAGAAATCTACACAAAGCCAAAAGTGAATGTGAGGCAAAGACACAGGGAAGGATTTTAATTATCCTGCTAGAAAGTTACTAGTATAATAGCTTTTGCACTAACATGAATGAATTTACTGCAGGATATGAAGTGTGAAACCCATGAGTGACTGTAATCATTCCTGATTTTCCAGGTGTGTGTGTGTGTGTGTGTGTGTGTGTGTGTGTGTGTGTGTATGTGTGTGTATGGACATGTGTATGTGCATGTGCTTGAATGTTGGCATTTTGTATGGGAGAGTGAATGAGGGGTGCCTTTTCTAACACAATGTTTCTACCGACACTGTTAGCTGCCACAGAAAAGTGCTGATCTGCACTTGTAGTAGTTAAGAGCGATTCATAGACATGCAAATTATCCAGTAGTATGGGGTTTCCTCATTGTGGCTAATGAGTTTCTGAATTGCACTTCTGTGCTTTGCCAAAAGAAAGTGTTTTTACTGAAATCCTTACTAAGAGCTTTGTTCATTTTATGTTTGTTTTTATTAATGAAATTTAATAGAAATATGTCAAATATTTTATAAAATGCAAATGAAAGAAATTCTGACCATAAATCCTTCCAAATACAGATTTATTTAGTAAAAGGTATTTTCATTCTATATTCCAAGAACTACAAGCAAAAGCAATCACCAAAAACTATGTTTAAAAAATTGCTTAACTCGCCATGTGTTGACTAAAATCATCTAATGCTAATCATCCCTCAGTGAAAAAAGAATGATTTTATACCTATTTAAATCATTGCAAAACTTGTATAAATACCCTACTGTTTTTAATAAATACTAATGCTGTGAATTATCCAAACCTAGAAAATGCTCAGCAGACTTCTTAAATATTTCAGTCATTAATTAAAGGGATGGGAGTCTGGTGTAATGGTTAAGGTGGTCACCTTACAGACACAAGGTACAAGGTTTGATTCTTAGATGGGATAATTGGTGATGCTTAAAATGGCCTAGTACTAATCTATCAACCTCTTAAATGCAATGTTGAAACGTAATATTTAGACTCCATTGGTTTATAAAACTGAGGGTGTCATTAAGCCCAGGAAATTAGTATGCATCCCGTAGGAACTGTTACTGCTACTTTTTGTGATAAATAATAAGTTATCATCTCCAACTCCTAGGTCCAGTATCTCCTGATTTAAAACAGGGAAAACAAGCTTTCTGATGTTGTTAAAGGATGATGTGAAACTAAACAAAGCATTTCAATTATGCCTGCATGTAATTGTATATAGATGTTTGTATATCTGGTTGCTAAGCTTTCTCATGGTGTTTCTCACTTTGAATTCATTACTAGCTGAACATTCTGTTATGAATTAGCTCTTCCTGTATGTGGGGTGGGCAGTATTTGTTTGACTTGTATAAAATGTGTTCCATGAAAGATGGGAAAATGTAGTTTAGACATGAGTATGATATCAGATGTAAAAATCAGTGAAAGTTTCACATTAATAACATATATTAAAATATACCTTCATGGCATAAACTTTTATTCTTTGAAAGATGTTTTTCAATGAACTCTTAAGCTACATCCTTTATTCTTCTAAATAAAACTTAATCATATGAGACAGATCAACTCTAATTAATCAGAATTGTTACAAAGTCTAGAATACTATTTGCTACTGAGACTAGCGTTACTTACTGTTTTGATGTATTCTTGCAGCTGTTCCATACAGATACTGCCCTGGTCACTTTCACTGTGAGCTGTGGATAAGCTCCGGTGTGACTCCCGAAATGATGGTGAGGAATTCCCACTGTAGTAGGCTTCAAATGTATCATGGGACCCATTACTGCAGAGAAGATATTAGAAAATAAGCCAGTTATTTTACTTAAAAAGTAACATAGCAGTAACCACACAGAGTACTCATTGTGAAAAAAGTAAAGAGAAATTCAGGAACAATTATACCAAGGCAAAGCACAATACTGGAAAAAGTATACTCAGATGACACTGATAACTGAAACTTGATTACTTTGAGTAACAAACTGTTTAATAAAGTGAGGTGTGCTGACTTATGAACAGGGAGGGACAGGGACAGTGAGTGGACATAAATGGTGATGACCACAGCTTTATTAATGTATGCAGCACATGGTGCAGTATTAATGAGACGTGATAGTTATTGGACAAGTTAACTGTAAAACAAACTGCTTACAGTGGAAGAAAAACTAAAATGATACAATTCTTACACACAGAGCTCTGGGCAATGTCACTGCCAAAAGAGACTTGATCAGATGCTGTTTTGTTTTGACCAACTTACCAATATTAATTTACCATAATGTCAAACATCTTATAGTTAAGTGACCAATATAATGGCTTTTTGTTAATGACCTGGAAATTTTTCTGGTTAAATAGTTTTCCTTGATAATGGCACCAGTAAATTAGCCTCACTCCAAGGATGTTCCAAAAGTGGAAACAAAACAGTGATGGGACTGCCAAAGTCTCAGTAGGAGGTTACTTTGTGATCTGTAATAAGGTCTTCTTAAGTGCTAATTGAAGTTTTAATAAAACAGAAGAGTCAGTAGGCACTCTGGAGAAGGGGTTTCAGAGGACGAACATTTTAATGAGATTAAAGAGACTTTGTCAAAAATAAACTAGTTTAAAGTGATCCTGACTGAAACAAAATATTGAACATTTTTGATGATTAACGTTACTTGTAGTAGCACATGCCCTCTACTCATCCTTTGGATTTTGCTGTCTGCTCCTCTAGACTTATTACAGTTAAATCTGAGGTCATTGCACCTTGGAGCAAAGACCTATTACAGTTAACTCTGAGGTCACTGCACCTTGGAGCAAAGACCTATTACAGT
>NC_056746.1:1291698431-1291728431 GCF_019279795.1 Protopterus annectens | reverse complement strand
TGTTAATGTGCACATTCCTGCACATGTTCAGTGAAGGCTACCACATGGACCCAGTTTGGCAGAGTCATTCACACAGCCGCAGATGATATTCAGCATCCCCTGCAAGTTTCCTTGCCATAGGTGCGGGTATTATAGTATATGACATCCTCCCCCCAGATGCTTATACTGACATCAGCTGCTCACTTCCACCTGAGCTGCTAGTCAATCCAGGATTGTCTGACCTGCTGTCAGAGCTTTATCCTTGTGTGCCATAGAACTGACCTCTCAGCTTCATTTATTTTTTTTATCTAAATATGCATTGTGAAGCTAAGGGCAAATACAAATCATGGGTTTTCCCTATAAATATAACCACATACTTTAAGAGAGCTACTTGGCTAACAAAATATAATAACATGAAACTGTAACAAAATAATGCAGAACTATGAAAAATACTTCAGGATCAAAAGATAAGTTGCTCACAGAGGCTACAGTGAATTTTACATTCCATGCAGTGTTAGGTGTTGGATAGGTTTTGGCTTCTCAGAGATTCCTAACCAGATCAGATATTCTGTCTGAGGTAGACTTGTATCACACTAATTCTCCTCTGTTGCAGTCCTTTTCAGTAAGGGATATATCATTGCAGGTGATATATTTACAATATGTCCTAGAGCACATTTCAAGTAGTCACAAGATGTGTGAGAAATGGACACATCTACTTCTGAAAATCACTTAGTAGGTGATAATTCATTTATTTATTTGTATGATATATGCTTCTGCTAAGTTAGTATGCAATACAAATATGGTCTGCAGTTTTCTGGATGTAATGTATATTCATGCAAAATGCTCTGACCAGTTGTTAAGTTATATGACTTTATAATGTTTCTGGCATTGTTAGAAAATACACACATGAATGCTACAGATTTCTACAAGCTTTAATATATGAAAAATAAAGATTTATAGTGCTTACAATGAACTGCAGCAGCTATAATCAGCATCATAACCATACGTCATGTCTGTTTGTCGACTGTCACCTACAAAAGATAAAAAAAACTGAATTAAGCACAAAATAAGGCTGTGCACGTCCTTTCTAGTTAACATAAAGTTGTTAATGGAAACAGAGACAATTGATTCAATTACCAGAGTCATAACAAACATTGCAAAAGGAACTTTTTCGGGTCTAATGATGGCACACTGCATTTGAGATTTAGTATCTTTTATCATTTTTATGGGTCATTTAAAGCACAATATCTCAAATAGCAAGACAAGTCTCCCCAGGGAATGTCTAGTAATTGAATCATAAATTTCAAGACAAAATTCTTCTACAGAATACTTTCAAGAGTCTGTAAAACAGAGACAATGTGCTTGCTAATCATTTATTTTGCTTGTATATTTTGGCAAAAAAAAATTGTCTCGGCTACTTTCCAAATATTCGGTTACTTAAAAAGCATATCAAGAGTAATTAATCAAGATATGAAGATGCAGCAAAAATAGATGCAATATTTTAGATATGTTTGAAAGAAAATGTAAATATTCAAAGCTTTGCATAAACATCATAATCAAGCTTCTGACAAAGCTAAAATATATTAGCAGCATTCTATATATAGGACTTAACAAAATATTTTCTTATTCAGAGGAATTCCATACCACTGTTCACATCTTTTTATATTTCTTTGACTAGAGTAAAATATTTCAAGCTATTATTTGTAGGATGACCTAAATCATATTCTTAGTGGTCCCTTTTGTCTCATGTAAAGTTTTATTTATTTTTATTTTTATTTATTTTATTTATTTTACATTTGTTAACCGGGCTAGTCCAACTGGATATATTTCCATTTTCAGCAGAGGCCCGGGGAGAAAAGCTTCAAAAGTAACATAAAAAAATTCACATTACAATTATGAATGAAAAATTATGTTAAAAATAACAGAGTATTTGCTAGTCAAAAGAATTCATTGTTATTTGAGTAACACAACATAAGGATTTTCTACATTAATATAAAAAAATAATTAAAGAGCATTAGCTAAAGAGATAATACTATTTATGACACTAATATCTAAAAGGATAGGACACACATTCATAAAGGTATATGAGGTAGCTTACAGTACATACACAATTTCATTCATCTCAGTTCCTAGTTGTAAGAATAAATTAAGACAGTTATTACTTTCTACGGAGAGAAAAAAGTAATTAATTAGTGGAGGAGGCAGTAAAAGAGATGGAGCAATAGCTAAAGCAGAGAATTAGTCAGGGTAGCAGCAAGGACATAACCATTTTGCTTTAAGACGTTTCTTGAGATTTTGTTTAAAGAGTGGTAAGGGGGATAGTAAAGTTAGATCTGTTGGTAACAGGTTCCAATATTTTCCAGCGGTATTAGAAAACAAGGAGTCACCTGCCAAGTTATTGGACTTGCTTATGGTAGCCAGTAGTTTGGTGGAAGAGCGTAAGGAATTGAGGTTTGTATAGGGGGGTAATAAGGTTAGAAAGTATGGGTGTGTTGTTTGGTTGGTAGAAAATCCTATGGACAATGGTAAATTGGGAAAATATCAAAATGTTTTTTAATTCGAGCCAGTCTAGCTGCTGTAGGTTCAGACAGTGGTGTGTTCTAAATGGGTTTCCAGTGGCTAATCTGGCAATATTGTTATAGGAGTTGGCTAGTTTAGCAAGATTGTTTTTCTTTAGGTTAGTATAAGTGGGGGAAGAACAGAGTAGAGTTGAGATTAGATGAGAGTGGGCAATTGTAGTTCTGGCTGATGGTGTTAAGAAGGGTTTTATTCTGTATAGGGAGCCCAATTTTCTATTTATGCTTTTAATAGTGTTATTTATGTGGTTATCAAAGGTAAGGATACTGTCAATTATGATTCCTAGCAGTTTGGTAGTAGAGTCAGGGGATATAAGTGTGCCATTATTCGATTTGATAGAGATATTTAAAGGGGGGGACTTACTGTTAGGTGTAAAGAGTAGGAGTTTGTTTTTTTTAGTGTTCAAAAGGAGGCAATGTTTTAAGAACCAAGTTTCTACTGTGTTAAATACTGTCTGGGTTAGAGATTGTAATTTAGATGTGGAGTTGGCCGAGCATATAAGCTTGGAATCATCTGCATATTGTATGCAGGTAGCCTGAATGATTGCTAAGTGTAGGTCGTTGATGAATAAAGAGAATAAAAGTGGATCTAGAATGGAGCCCTGTGGGAATCCTAGGGAGACTGGCAAGAGGACAGATAGATTATTCTCCCAGAGGACTGCTTGTTGCCTGTTGGTAAGGTAAGATGTGAACCAGAGAACAGCCTTGGAGTCTAGAGAAAGTGATTCAAGAGATTTTAAGAGTAGGGGGTGGTTGACCATATCAAAAGCTTTTGATAGATCAAGAAAGAGGTCTGATGAGAGGATGTTGTTATTACGGTTTATACTGATGGAGTCGGTGAAAGATAGGAGAGCTGTGGTGGTACTATGGAATGGCCTGAAGCCATGCTGACAGTTAGCTAGTATATTATGTAGGGTTAAGTGGTTAATTAGTTGATGGTGAATGCATTTCTCCATAACTTTTGCTAAGGAATAAGAGAGCTATAGGCCTATAATTGGAATAATCATTGGAGGTACCACCTTTGTGTAAGGGGATAATGTGGGAGATTTTCCAGATATCAGGAATGGTTCTGTTTATAAGTATGGACACTGGATATGCAACAACTTTAGCTGCTTTTTGCAGATATTCAGATGGTACTTCATCAGCAGAGGGTGTACATGGCTTAAGTTTATGGCTATGTTTTTGGGTGTACGAGGTAGCGATGGGTTGGATTTGGAATGTAGGGAGAGTATTAGGTAAACAGGTAGGGATACCAGAGTTGTTTCTGGAAAGTTGACAGGCTAAAGATTTTATGGTGTCAGTGAAGAAGGTATTGAAGGCATTGGCAGTTTGATGGGAGGAATTGTTATCAGACCCTAGAGGGTGTGGTGTTCTAGAGTGCCCTGGGTGTAGGAGTCTATTTAAGCTAGACCAGAACTTTTGTGGATTGTTATGGTGTGATTGCTGTAGTTTAGAATAGTAGTTTTTTATCAGTGAGTATTGCTTTTTTGTAATATTTCTTAACTGTCTAAATGTTTGATGGTCAGAGATGTTTTTGGATGCTCTCCACTTGGTCTAAGATTTGTTCCTAAGCAGTATCTTTTGTTTAGTATCTTTTGAGAGCCAGGGGACTGGTTTGTACTTAGTTCTAATTGACCGTTTAGGTATATGGTTATCAAGGGTAGATAAGAATTTAGAGTTAAAATATTTGACAGCCTCCTCAAGAGGGAGAGTCTTTAGTGGGTTCCAGTTACAAGCATTAAGTTCATTTTGGAAAGCCATAGGGTTAAAGCGTTTGTTGGCTCGTGAGGTCCTATAAGAGGGGTTGTTAGGGATGTCATTCTTTTGTCTTATAATGTAAGTTAACATATGGTCACTTAAGTTATCTGGTAGAGTTGCTACCTTGTAGATTTGTTACTCTTTATTAATAAATATCTAATCTAAGATACTCTCTTTGTTGTTAGTTTGTTAAATCTAGTGGTGGTGGTAATTGTTTGACTAAAGCCATGAAGATTAATGGGAGATGAAGGGTTTTCTGTATTCACACATTTCCAGTCTGTATTAAAGTCCCCTAGTATAATGGTTTCTTGTGGAAAAGTAGTAGACGCCCAGCTTAGAATGTCCTCTATTGTAGTAATATTATTGCCAGGCGGTAGGGAGATACAAATGATGTATCGGGCTTTGCTAGGGTTAAGTTGAAGTTGGGAGATAAGGACTTCGGCCTTACTATCTTGAGGTGGATTAAAAGGTATCGAGGTGATCTGTAGCATGGATTTAAAAGTATACTTACTGACTCAAAAAATTCCATTTCAGAGATGCTTTCAACTTATAAAATGGACACTTTATATTTCTTTCACTTTTACTTTGCTGGTAATAAAAAAAAATTCTGGAACTGAGAACATGCCCTAGAAATTTGGAGCTTAGGATGTATCCTTCCAGTTTTCCACATTTATTTGTTTGTGCTCTGTCATAGTATCATCCTTTTTTCTAATTCTGTTATGGATAAGATGCATATATAACCAAATATCTCAGGTTGCATCTGAGGCTGTGTTCGACCATTACTCAGCAGGTTGTTCTGTTTACGATACAAGTGGAACTGAGGCATGGTAGGAATGCATAAAAGGGCAGCTGATATGAGACATGAAGTCTGCAGAAGTTAAGGTAATAGAAGATGGTACCATTAGCATGCTAGACTGTCATGTGTCACTAACTAATGTTCATTGATTTACTTCTGATGTCTGTGGGAGACCATGATACATGGTAGCGCATGGTTCCTTTTAACTTTGAGATCTTGAAGAATAGGCTATGCTGGGAAACTATGAAAAACATCCTAATTTATGCCCCTCAACCTCTTAGTACAAGAAATTTTGGTAAAGCCTAAAATAATGGAGGGACAAAGACACAAAAATAGGGACAAATTTTAAACATTGCTCTTATAAACTTAGGAAGTTTCCAGAATAACAATACTTGTGTTAGCATGCATTTTCTGAAGGATATGAATATTGAAACTCAAATGCATGCCATTATTTAGTGACTTCAATCCTCAGAGACTTGAATGAATACCACACATTTTATGACAAATAAAAATATGACGGAAAAATCTGGACATTTTGCAAAACTCTGGATAGTTGAGAGAAACTGTCATTTGTTTAATATCCCTGCTCTGTTGTCAAAACAATTTTGGCTACCTCATTGATGTTTGCTCCTGTGGAAAGGGGGGCAGCATTATGTATCATTTATTCATTCCATTTGCTGTTTATTAAGCCCAGGGTCACAAGAAGCTGAAGCCCTCCCTGACAAACAGATGAAAGGGAGAATGTATATACTGGACAACACACAAGCCTATCAAAGCACATGCCTCACAAACTTGCTCACATATGTACACTGGACATACATATCAAGAATAAATTGTATACCTCACAAGACAACCTGCTGCATGTTTTTGAGATGTAGTTGGAACTTGAAGAATATAGCAAAAAAAAAAAACATGCAGTCACTGCAACAACATGCAAATAGCATGAAAGACACCCAGACCAGGAAATGATCTGGAGAGCCAAGTGTTATTAGACAACAATGCTGCCAGCTTCACCACTCTATCATTAGTTTGCGATATTCATCCTACTATGTTCAGCAGTCAAGGTGATGTCCAATGGACTAGAAGGGAAACTGGGTCATTTACATTCATTTAAGAATAAACAGACGACTGTACCATGATACGACTTGTTTATGCAGGCTTTAAGGCAGGCATTTGCGCTTTAATAAACTAACAAAATATTCTCAGGTGTTCATAGAAGTGAAGCAGGTTACTATTGATGGGTACACTTTAAATGCTACATAGCCAGAGAGAGGGAACTCATACCATCTGTCTCCACATGGCAGTACTGAATCTGTCTACAAGCCTCAACCTTAATTACATGCCTTCTGTCATTCCCTATGTGTTCAAAAGTTACTTTGTCAGTTGCAGGTTGCAAACATTCTGCCTCTCAAAGTAATGGCAGCATCACAAACTTTGTATAATGTTTAGGCCCTGGTGCCCTATCTGTTACAATCCAGGACAGAGAGGGAGAAAAAGGGGACACAGCTTTCTAAATAATGCAAGTACATCAAATCCAGGCCTGCAGAGAATGAAAGGCCTTTAGCCGTGGATACAGTCGCTAGAAATTAAGGCTTGAGACAGAGTTGCAAGAAGTAATACATTGTTTCGGAATTCTGTTCAGTGACTACTGTGATAAAACTGTTTTCATAGGGAGGCTGCTGAAAAACACCCATTTTGCTTTATTTGCCAGCATGATGTAAGCACTCTATTTACTTTGCAGAGAGGATACACAGAGCTCAGATTTGGAATAAATTAATAGCAGTTATAAATACAACAGGTTTAACACTATTACTGTATGTATCATTTCTTATTTTTCAGGAATGGCTGCTGGGCTCCAATGATCCAGCAAGCCAGCTTAAGAGAACTGATTCTGAAGCAAACCAAAACAGAGTACATAATGTTTAATGTCTTAAGTTAGAACTTACTTCTGTTTATTAGCCAAGGTCTTTCTGGAGTTGTTGTATAATGGTACCCAGCACGATCCACGCATTCGATGCTTTGATCACCATAGATGATTTGAAAGACCTGGCATATGAGAGCACACGATTCCTCTGCAGCATCCTGTATGCAGAATGCAAGATACAGTAATTCCTCTAATGCAGGCTAAACATTAAAGATAACTTTCAGGTTTTGACTGCAGCTTGTTTTTCATTTTGCAGCTTTTGCTAAATGATACAAACTGATAATTAAAGGATGCTGTTAAAGAAAAAAAAAATAAAGTGTAGCATGGGAAATATGATCTTGTAACAGAGCAAAACAGAAGAACATTTTACTACAATTCAATCATATTTCAAAAATATATAACCAGCTGAGTTATCAGTGTATAGTATCAGAAGAGATGGTAATATGTTGTTAAGTTTGGCTCAGCTCCTATAAACAAGTGAGTATCACAGAAAAACAGAAATAAAAGCCATAGATGTATAATCAGAAGAAGTAAAAGAATATTGACAATCAAACTGCGAATGTAGTGGCTAAGCAATTATATGGATGTGAAGTCGATGCAGATAAGGACTGATTGCAACATTTATATGGATGTGGAATCAATGCAGATAAGGACCGCTCACAACATTTATTCACCATTTTCTCCTTGCTGACTGAAGAATGCACAGCTCCTTTTTGGTTTCCGATTTATCTTTTTCTATATTTCTAGTGATTCCATGTGCATGCTACATCAATTCTGCCATTTGTGTCTCATTTACATTTATTTATTTCAACTGACTTCATTCTCTTCTTTATTCAAATTTATTTTTGTGTGTGCTAAATGACAATGCAAACATACAAAAAGATGACAGAAGAAGCCCTTTGGTGCGTTGAGTAGGAGCTTGTGTTACAACGATCCCGTGTTTAAATGGGTAACAAGTTAAGAACAAGATTTTTGATTCTGATGATTTTCTCAGAGGAATGCATTTACCGTGTGCTCAAAGGCCATCAGTAAACCAGAATATGCATCTCATACCACTGTTACATGCAGATTCTATGTGGTTTAAGGTTTATTTGAAGGCACTGTGTTTCATCCTGTTATTGTATTCATACTTCCACTTCAGTGTTGTTGAATTGTTTTAAACAGTATGCGTCACAACACTGTTGCACAGATATTTTGGGTAGTATATGTGTACCTACATATACTTTTATGATGTCATCTCATCATAAAAGGGTTCTCATCCAAGAAAAAAGAGGTCATTGTTCCCCTCTACTCGACACTCATTAGACCCATTATAGAGTACAATGCCTCTTTTGGAATGTACCTCACAAGACATCTGCAGCAGCTGGAAAGGCCACAGAAGTACCCCATAAAGAGGATTACTGGCCTCAAACAAATGCCCTACACTGACCGCCTCAAAAACCTCCAGCTTTACTCCGTAGAATATTGCCTACTCCAAGGTGATCTCTGCCTAACATATAAAGCTATGTCAAATCCAGAGCTGTTGGACATGCTACACCTAAATAAATCCCAGTCCCTCCGAGCTACATGCTCTAGGGACCTAAACCTTGTCACCACAATAAACAGGACATGCTGGAGGAATAGATTCCTGTCCCAGAGACTTCCCATATTCTGGAACAGGCTACCCATCTGGTCAAGCAATGTTCTTCATTAGCAATCTTCAAGAAAAATCTTGATAAGTGGATGGGAAATAGGAAATACACCCTGGGGATCACTTCTGTGTCTCTGCTCAACAGTGGCACAGGAAAATAACTTTCTTGGGTGGCAAAAGCCAGGGAAACTTGTTCGCTAGGCTTACATAGGCCCATGGGCCGATTGCCTAGTACCTACCTATGAACCTATGAACTACTGTTGCAGATATGTTTTGCATAGTATATGTCACAACACTGTAGCACAGATGTTTTGTGTAGTATACGTCACAACACTATTGCACAGATGTTTTGGGTAGTATATGTCTCAGTACTGTTGCAGATATGTTTTGGGTAGTACATGTCACAACACTGTTGCACAGATGTTTTGCATAGTATATGCCACAACATTGTTGCACAGATGTTTTGGGTACTATATGTCACAACACTGTTACACAGATGTTTGGGTAGCATATGTCACAACACTGTTATGCAGATATTTAGGTAGTATGTGTCACAATAGTGTTGCACAGATGTTTTGGGTAGTATGCACCACAACATTGTTGCTCAGGTATTTGGGTGGTATGTATCACAATACTATTGTACAGATATTTTGGGTTGTATGTGTCTCAATACTGTTGCACAGATGTTTTGGGTAGTATGTTTCTGATGTAAACACATTTCCTTCTAGCTCTTTCCTTCAGATGTGGCTCATAATATTGTATCACTGATTATTGATTAAAGAACTGAGGTAGGTAATGTATATGTATAAAAGCAACTGATAAAATAAAAGTCATAGTTTGTTTATTTCAACATAGCAGTTTTTAATTTGAAATGGAATAAAGACATTGGTACTTTAATACTCAGTGAATTAGCCTATTTTCTAGTGAGAAAATAACATATATAGGGTAGTGTGTGTGTCAGTGATCTGCCAGGAGGGAGTTTCACTTCAGAAAGAACCAAGGAACTTAAATTTAGTTGCATAATAACATCATTCTGCTAACTAATATAAGAGGTCCCAAGACAAAGAAGCAGATAGTGCTTTCTATTCAATGACAACTGAAGACTCACGGTCACTGTTGCGCAGTTGTTTGGGTGGTATGTGTCACAGCACTGTTGTACAGTTGTTTGGGTGGTATGTGTCACAACACTGTTGCACAGTTGTTTGGGTAGTTTATGTCACAACACTGTTGCACAGTTGTTTGGGCAGTATGTGTCACAACACTGTTGTACAGTTGTTTGAGTGGTATGTGTCACAGCACTGTTGTACAGTTGTTTGGGTGGTATGTGTCACAACACTGGTGTACAGTTGTTTGGGTGGTATGTGTCACAGCATTCTGGCACAGATATTTTGGGTGGTCTGTCTCACAACACTGTTGTACAGTTGTTTGGGTAGTATGTCTCGCAACACTGTTGTACAGTTGTTTGGGTGGTATGTGTCACAACACTGTTGCACAGTTGTTTGGGTGATATGTGTCACAGCACTGTTGCACAGTTGTTTGGGTAGTATGTGTCACAACATTGTTGTACAGTTGTTTGAGTAGTATGTGTCACAGCAGTGTTGTACAGCTGTTTGGGTAGTATGTGTCACAACACTGTTGTACAGTTGTTTGGGTGGTATGTGTCAAAGCACTGTTGTACAGTTGTTTGGGTGGTATGTGTCACAGCACTGTTGCCCAGATGTTTTGGGTGGTATGTTTCACAACACTGTTGCACATATGTTTTTAGAAGCATGTATCACAACACTATAGCACAGATGCTTGTGTCACAACACTGATGCACACATTAGGGCCAAATGCAACCAGGTAGGAGCACTTTGTAAATATTTACAGTATTTACTTAGAAAGGTGATAGAAAAAAGAGATTTGTATTAAAATGCATTTTTATGAAGAACATGATGTCTATAGCAGCTATGTCAGGACTTAATTACTTGAACTCTAACTACTGTGTCAAAAAAAAATTACAAATTATATGGGGGATGATGTAGTCTCAGCCTCTGTTCATTATGTAAATTTTGTATGTTCTCTTCATGTCTGTGTGAATTTTCACTGGGTGCTTTGGTTTCCTCCTTAGAAGATGTGGGTTTAAATTTCTCTTTATTCTTGTTGTTCAGACTGTTCGTAGGTTCATAGATTAGTACTAGGCTACCTGAACTTGTGGGCCATTTTAAGCCTAACTAATTACCCCATGTTAGAATCAAACTCTGCACATTGTGTTTGCAAGGTAAACACCTTAACCATTATACCAATCTCCCAATCCAAATGAGGGACCAAGTAGTCTACTTACCTGGTCAACAAATAATTAGATAAATAGTTAATTGTTTCATATCTAAGTACAAGGCTAGCTGCCAGTGTGTGTGTGGGGGCACTTTAAGCCCAGCATTTTACCTTTTTGTACTGTACTAGACCTATCTCATTTGGTTAGAGGTTGGTCTTACCCATCCCATAGTCAATAATTATATATTACCCCTTATGAGAATAACTGGAATCATACCATAGACAATTTGAGGAAACTCATACATGGGATAAAGCAATTAGGAGCTGCCTTTGTCAATTAGTAGTACAGTGGACAGTCTTTGTATAAATTTTCTGTTTTTCCATCCATAGAACCAAGTTACATTTGAATATGGACAGGGATGAGCCTTGTTTTACATGGATGGAGAGTCTGTTCCAGAGCATTTGTATCCTCTGTTAGATATATCTGCCGCACCAAACCATTCTGTTGGTGATGCAAAAGAGGTTTATATGCCTAGACCAAGTATTTCTGATGACATTTGACTTAGTGATTCAATTTATTCACTAAAGCACAGAAAACCTATGAACTGTGAACTATAGCCTAAACACAGGATTCCTACGCTATAGTGATAACAATGAGCCTGAAATATCCAGCATGCGCTAGATTCTTCCCACATCTAAAACTAGCTTAATCCTGAAACCTGACCGTGACTCTTCACTTGTCATTGAGTAGAAAGTACTGTCTGGTTCTTTGTCTTGGGACCTCTTATATTAGCTGGCACTGTGCTGCTATTATGCACTAAATTTAAGTTCCCTGGTTCTTTCTGAAGTGAAACTCCCTCCTGGCAGATCACAGACAAGCACTTCACTATGTATTTTCCTTTTTCAATAGAAAACAGGCTACTCCACTGAGTATTAAAGTACCAACTTCTTTATTCCATTTCAAATTAAAAACTGCTATGTTGAAATAAACAAATTATGACTTTTATTTTTTATCAGTTGCTTTTACACATATACATTACCTACCTCAGTTCTTTAATCAATAATCAGTGATACAATATTATGAGCCACATCTGAAGGAAAGCGCTAGAAGGAAATGTGTTTACATCAGAGAAGATTGTATTCAGTCAGGGTTTGTGAATGTTTGTGGGGACAAAGACTGTTTTAATGGGAAAGCAGAGCCATGTCTGACACTTCTGGTTATGAGCTGTCCCCTTGCTAAAGACTCATTTAATATGCTCCTATAGACTAAGTATACAGTTTGCTTATCCAGTTCTCCTAGTTTCTCTTAGGTTCATGGGTTCATAGGTTGGTACTAGGCTATTGGCCCTAGGGCCTATACAAGCCTAGCCATAACAATTCCCTGGATATTTCTTCCCACAATATTTACTTCCCTGGACCCCTGCCTAGTAGGGCGACTGACGTGATCCCCGGGGTGAATTTCCTATCGCCCATCCAATCATCAAGGTTCCTTTTGAAGAGGGCCAAGGAGGCACTCTGCTTGGCATGTATGGGCAGTCTGTTCCAGCGTATGGGGAGTCTCTGGGTAAATATTAATTTTCAACATTGCATTTGAGATGTTGATAAATTAGTACTAGGCTAATTGTCCTTGTGGGCCATTTTAAGCATCACCAATTACCCCATCTAACAATCAAACCTTGCACCTTATGTCTGTAAGGTGACCACCTTAACCATGACACCAGGCTCCCATCCATCTTCCACGATGGTATCACAAAAAATATATACATACATATGCACACACACACACACACACACATATATATATATATATATATATATATATATATATATATATATATATATATATATATATACACACACACATATATATATATATATATATATATATATATATATATATATATATATATATATATATATATACATACATATTAGCTCAAAATAGTTGAGTCTTGTTCACTGTAGGGTTGTGCGCAACAAACTCAAATGGCCAATATATTCACATATATAAAATGTACTTAAACTTTCATATCACTTTCTTCTTTTGTCATTTACAAAGTACTGGGTGAGAACCACAATGTTTATCTTAGCTATGACCATTATGTACACTGTTATTAGCTCCATGTGTATGCAATATCTGATTTTTAGGGACACTAATCTTATCTTTTCTAGGAAAATACTGGTAAATCCTGAATTTGGACCATCTAGAATTTGGCATATTTGGCCTGAGAGCTAATTCACCAAAATATATATTTCTGCTCATATTTCTTATTTATAATATTGTCAGTTTGCATTAGACAGTGTTCTGTGCCTAGAAACTGTTTTTATTTTCCATATATCTTGATATGGAACAAGTCATAATGACCCATTTAAAAATCATGGGCATATTTTCTGGATTTCATCTCATGAAAATAGAATTTAATTTTTTTGAAAACAGAAAAACAGTGTTTGGAGTCCAGACTTACTATATCCCTGTGTCCCTAAGCAATATGATTCACCCTATTACCAGTATCCCTGGTCCCCACCCTATTGCCAGTATCCCTGGTCCCTACTCTCTCCATCTTATATGCTTTACCTTATACATTTTTATAAGCATTCTCAACCTAATGGTTCACTTTAGTTACCCTATGACATCTACTGCAAGAATATTTAATTTGGACTTCACTTGTATAATTACAGTTTGGAATGTTTAGACTACATGACGCCTTTATCACCTCTCCTGTACCAAAGAAAATAGCCACTCTGTTTTGAACCTGTACCATTCTTCATGGCCTCTCTGTTTTGTACCTGTACCATTCTTCATGGCCTCTCTGTTTTGAACCTGTACCATTCTTCACAGTCTCTCTGTTTTGAACCTGTACCATTCTTCATGGCCTCTCTGTTTTGAACCTGTACCATTATTCATGGCCACTCTGTTTTGAATTTTTATCATTCTTCATGGGCTCTCTGTTTTGAGCCTGTACCATTCTTCATGGCCTCTCTGTTTTGAACCTCTAATATTCTTCTTATATAGGGTCCACTTACATCACTGATTTATATTCCTTTGCCTTGCATCCTCTAACACTTGACATCTTTTTTCTCCTTATGTGACAGTATTTCATTGTGAACTCCATTTTAGCAACACTGAATTTGAAATGTTATATGTAATCTTGCTTAATCGTTTCGGCAAGGAATGTTTTTAATTTCTTTTTAAAGGTCCTAATTCTGTAGTTCTATAAATCATTGTTTGTCTTTCTTATTTTAATTCTTTGAAAATATGGGTTGTCTAAATATTTTAATTGTGTACAAACATCCACACATTATATCAATATCAGCGCATTAGTACTCTTACCCAAAAGTACAACTCACCAAACTACAGGAGGCATGGTCATGATAAGGCCAGAGGTGGCCCATCTTCAGAGAACACATCTCATTACCTGAGCTTCCTAGCAAAGATAGTCAGCATGCTGGGAGTAGTTCCTCTGCAAAGAGCCTTTGTGCACATGACAACATATGAAACACTGCTAATTTAAGGATAACACCAAAACAGCGTTCTCTCTCTCTCTCTCTTCCCCTTTCTATCCATCAGGGAAGCCCTAAGCAGGGGATATAGTGCCAGATATGGAGATTGTAAGCATTTGGAACCAAAGCAAAGCAGCTCGTCAGCTGAGGATCCCTATGGCAGCCAAAAATAAGCGTGTTCAGTATAGCTTGAAACAGAAGGGTGCATGACCAATTATTTCCTTATTTTTTACATTAGACTGATTATTAAATAGTTTTTCTATTCATACAGAATATCTTGTAAAATCTTGACAGTATTACGATATTCCATCTTCTCTTATCTCTTATCTTCTAAACTTTTACCAAGATTACTACACAGTAAATGTATGTACTAAATTAAGATATTGTATTCTATGTGGACATTTCTTTATTCTGCCAGGAGAAATGAATATTGTGTCTTTGATAGCTCCAACAATAAGTATATTTGTAAAGTTGTCTTTGTGGGAGTATGCAAATATGAACTTTTAAAATGAGGCTGTATCGTATAGCATGTAGAGCAGTAATGGATGTAATAATACAAATTAGGCAATTCTGCAAAATTAATATAAATCCCGGACAGAAAACTAAGAAAGACTTTTATTCAGGTTGTATTAAAACTGGCACTCTTGATGATAAGGAAGGCCAAATTAGTATACCTAGCTGGATGCAAGAAAGCTAGAAGCAGCAATCCAACAAATATTTGATTTAGAAAATGTCCTGTAGGTAGCTCATCAAATGTGCAACGGAACAGTGACTAGTCATGCAGTGAATGATACAAACCTTAAAAGAAGCATTTAGAAAGAAAAAAAATGTCATCACTTAATCCAATAAAAATAACCTTCCTACTAGGCTGTCACACTATAGTGATAAGACTCCTGCTTTGTTCTTGTTCTTCCATTTGTTTTACCGATGACAGCGGATGAACAGTGTTTGAACTGTATTGTTTTCATGCAAAAGACAATGGCTGCCATTAAATCAGATATGTCTAGCAGAGTTATCATCAGTTTACAATGTACTACTGAAAGAATGAAACCCCCAAATCATCTTTTCAAGTGCATTAGCACTTGGACTCTGACATACAGAAAATTCAAGCAACTTCAGTGAAATACAGTGAAATTCAAATTTTATGAATGTACTGCCATGACAAAACATTAGTTATTTGGGCAGCATGTTAACCTTTCTCCTCTAGAATACCCCACATTATCAGAGAGCCATGGAACTGAAGATTAGGGAAATATGAAAGGAACAGGACAACTAGATAAGAAAAATATGAAAGGCATGAGTGGTTGCTCTTAATGCAGTGCAGGTTTGTCTCAGGAATCTTTGAGTTGGTACACTGCATTGTGTTAGGTCTGCAGGAGAATTGGGGGTTTTCATGCGAGAATATGGGGGTTAATGATCATAGGATCATAGGAAGTTACTAGGTTAATGGCACTAGAGCCCTTACAAGCCTAGCCAAGTTCTACCCTTATTTCCATGATAAGCACCAATTGCACCTGTCCAAGAGGGACACAGGTAGAACCGCTGGGGTGAATTTATGGTTACCCATCCAATCATTCATATTACATTTGAAGAGGGTCAATGAGGTGCTCTGTTTGACATGAAGTAGGAGTCCATTCCAAAGGTATTGTAATCTCTGCTAGACAAATCTGTTCCTCCAGCAGGTTCTAGTAATGTCACATACTAGGTAAAGGTCTTTAGAATGAGCAACCCTTGTACCATTTGACTTGTGGATATGCAACATTTCCAATAAAGCAGGGTCAAAGACTGCCTTATATGCAAGGCATAGATCACCTCTGAGTAGTTTGTATGAAACAGAATAAAGTGACAGTGATTTCAGCTGATACACATAGGACAGATGCTGAACACCTTGCATTTTCCTTGTGAGGAACCTCTGTGATCTCTCCAATTACTGCAGGTGCTTGGAAAGGTACATACCAAAAGTGGCATTGTACTCAATTATTGGCCTGATCATGGAAGAGCACAGAGAGGTTATAACTTCTTTTTTTCTGGATGCAGTGCCCTTACTTATGAGAGGAGCAATATAGAATGCCCTTCTTACCATTGTGGAGACATGGTGATCAAAGGTAAGGTTGCTGTTAACCTGTGTGTCCAGGTCTCTCATCACTGAGTGCGTAGTTAGGGTGTTGTTATTGATGTGGTAGTTAGCAGGAACATCTCACTTACCGAAAGGGATGATAATACATTTTTTGCATTGAGTTTAAGGCCATGACTTTGGCACTAATCATATGTTTGTGTAAGACCCACTTGTAGGATGTTGACATTGTTTGGAGATTCAATGACCACTCTCAGTTTGCAGTCATTCAGCAAACTTTGTTAGCCACAGACCTTTATTTTTAACTTGTACTTTGAAGAAATAGATTCCAGACAGTAGAGGTCCCATGACTGATCCCTGTGGAATACCACTGGTTATAGGTCTGTTGTTGGAAGTAGATTCCCCTGTTTTGACTATATGGGTTCCTGTCAGTGAGCCAGTTAGTGATCCATCTAACGATATAAGGGTTGATAACTAGCTGGGTGAGTTTGTCAATGATGCCTGAGTGGGGAATAGTGTCAAAAGCTTTGGCTATATCTAGACAGGCTGTATGCACAGATTTCCCCTTGTCCAGGTCCTTGGTGACTGACTCAAAGAAGCCCACCATGTTTAACAGGCATGATCTACCTTTGACAAATTCAAACTGAATAGGGTCAAGTATTTGGAGATTACCTATATCTTTGTTGATAAGGTCCATGATGAATCACTCCATGGCCTTGCAGATGAGGTTAGTTAGGCTAATAGATCTATAGTTCCTGGGGTCAGTGGAAGCACCACCTTTGTGCAAGGGGATAACGGTGGTCATTTTCCATTCGCTGGGATGAAGCCAAAGCTTAGACTATGATTGAAAAGAGTACCCAGTGGTATTGCTAATTCCTGTTTGAACCCATGTAGGATGCAACCTGGGATGTTATCAGGTCTCATAGATACTGTGCGTTTGATCTTAGAGAGGGCATTTATAACCTGCTCTTTAGAGATACAAGGTAGAGGACAGGTGGTAGGGATGTCATGGGTAAGTGTGGTGGGGACAGGGAAGTGAAGTTTTCACAGAACCTGTCAGCTAACAGGTTAGCTATGTCCACAGGCTCAGTATATGTGGTATCATTAACTAACAGTTTGGCACAAATTTGGGCCTTTCCTTTTAGGTTACAGATGTAACTAAAGAACACCTTATGGTTGTCCTTAATTGAGGAAGCTAATTTGTATTCATAGTTTGCTTTGGAGGACTTCACAAGAAGTCTTATTTAAGCTTGTTTAAGCTGAGGAGGGAGTGTTTCCAGTTTAGGGCTCACTCCCTCTTACTATTAGACAGCAATTTCTTCCTCTTATTATAAAGCCTGTTAATGGCAGTTGTCCACAAGATGGGTTTGCTCTTCCTTGAGGAGCTTGTTTTGGTCCTATCAGGTATGACAGAGTCAATGCAGTAATACAGGTGTTTGTATAAAGCAATGGTGTAGAACTTGGCATAGCTTCCAGTTCCATCTGAGGGGGAAGGTGCAGTAAAGCAATTTATACCATCCTGTAAGTGGTTATAATCTGCTTTGGAGATGTTTTTTAGTTTAGTTGCTGCTTGGGGGGGGGGGGGGGGGTCAGGTGTGATAGTTACTTTGAATGAGATTTGTGGTCAGATCTCATTAGAGAAGACCTCACAGTGGGGGTGATACAGTGGTCCCCATATTGGTAAACACCAGATCCAGGATGTTGGCACATCTTGTGGGGGTGTCAACCAGCTGGTCTCATGCATTGGAGTTAACAAAGTTTAGGAACCTTTGGGCAAGTGAGTTAGAGCACGAGTAATTTACTCAGTCAATGGATGGGTAGTTAAAGTCACCCAAAACCAGGATGTTCAGATTTATCTTGATAGACTCAAGTAGATCCAAATAAAAAGAGTAGGTGTCCTGATTCAAGGAGGGTTCCTGTAGCTGGCAATGACTTGAAGAGGTGTCCTATTAACAGTTAAATGCACCTGAAGTATCTCCAGGTAATCATACTGTTTAACCAGTTTGTGGTCTGAATGTGTGGAAAGAAGTGTAGCCCAGTATGGTTGAGGTGCTATCTACAGTCTTGAACCAGGTCTCCATGACTGCACAAATGTGTAAGTCTTCCAAGGTAAGGACTGCTTCCAATGAGTGCAGTTTCATGTTAAGACTCCTAACGTTTAGCAGCAAAACCTTGAGGTTGTTTTTAGATGGAGTTTTTAACATTGGGAATTTTGTCCTTGACCACTGCTCAAAAAGGCACTATGGGAGTGGCAACAGCCTTGGCCAGTAGCTGAAATCTCATATATTCCAGACAGGTACTTCTCTAGTCATTCACACCAACATGGACTATGACAGAGTCATAAAAGTACCTGTTTTTGAGAGGCTTGAATGCATGTGTGATATGGCGTATCCTGGCACTTGACAGACAGCTGATTGTGACTTTCTCCTTATCCATCCTGGTGAAAGGGACATCTGTGTGTCTCACAATAGGATCACCTATGACTATTATGTTTGGTTTTGTGTTTTGCCTTATGGGATTGACAGCTGAGACACCGGTGCATGAGCTATTATGTGTACTGTGTTCTGCAGAGGAAGTAGTATGTGTTGAGTGCTTGTGTTTGTGTTTGGGAGGTCTCTCGTGTTTAGGTATGATTCTGGTGAGGACCTCTGTATATGCAGGTATGTATGATATGTGTTTGGGTGTGGAGTAGGGGTCTATATTACCATATCAAATGTTGATAATGCCGATTGTTGAAAATATTGAAAGTACATGAGAACGAATTGCTATTGTGGGGGGATGCGCCCCCCCCCACTAAATATATATTCCAACTCCGAGGTCGCACTACAGTGAGGAAAGGGTAAATATCCCAATCCTCACTGTACCACGAGCCCAAAAACACAAGTTCATTCTCATGAACTTTCGATATTTTTGGCGTTCAGCATTATCACCATGCGATATGGTGATATAGACCCTGCAGTAGGAGGTGAGGTGTGCATGCTGACAACTCGCTCATTGTCATATGTACTGACTGGTGTGTGAGAGAGCATGGATTCAACATTGTTAATATAGCTGCATCTCTCACATGTTGAGTTCGTGTGGACTAGGAGTAGAGGGTTGTTCGTGAACATGAGGCAGTTGCTACACTGCCTCAGGATGCCCATGTTGACCAAGCTGGCTGGAGAAACTGTGGGAAATTATCCATCCATAGTGTTAGGGAAATTTATATGGTCAGGAAAGGAGCAGCAGCTGCCTCAGATCTTTCAGTATCTCAGTGAAGACTTGGTTTTAGTGCTGAAATGATACAAAACAATCTAGATTCAGGAAGTCTGAATCCAGCCTCTGCTACAAAATGCAGGAACACCAGAAATCCAAAGTGCATAAGATCACAATCACAATAGTAAAAAAACAGTTTAAATAAAGCAGCAATTCAGTAGAATACTGTCCTCAATTTACTCAGGCTACTGACAAGCAGTAATAAATTCAGTAGAATAAATTCAGTTGAATACTTTCAACAGCAGCACAATAAAGTAGGAAAAGGCACAAATACAGTAAGAGCAGCTGAATAAAGTGCATTTTTTATCAGAAAGGGAGGAAATAGAAGATAATTCAATACGCTAAGGGGATGGGCCTTCACAAATGATCTCACTGTACTCAGTAGAATGAGCTGATGTGATGGGAGTGTCCAATATCTAATTTATAGTAGAGGTGGGCAACGTAAAAGCCACCGAGCTTTAAGGCTACAAAAACAGTTGGGCAGGTGGGTGGGAAAAACAAAAAGGAGATAGAGATCAGAAGAACAAGGGTAAGGATTTGGTTCACTAAGTCTAAAGTACAGCTGCACAGTTTAAACAAACAAATATGCAGCAGATATTGTTTCAGTTTATCAGAAGTGCAGAAAACAGTTGAAAATAAGCACTTACCTTTTGTAGTCAGAAGAGCAAGGGCAGAAGGCCTAACTCACTGCAGCTTTGTAGTTAATTGGCTAGTCAGGCAAGGAAGAGTAGCCTGGAGAAGGCTACCGGAGATCTATAGGGAAGGATGGGATGGGAACGTAAAGGAGAGAAAGGAAGGCAACATAAGGCAAAGGTTGGGTGGGGTGATATAAGTACGTGAGAGATTAATGTGCAGGGAGAAAGCTGGAGCGGCACCAGTCAAACACATAATAAGGAGAGGAAGGTTAAGGCAGAAGGCCCACTGCCTGTAGCAGCAAAAAGAGATGAAGGCGAGATAAAGTCAGAGATGGCCATTCAGGAGTCAACACCACATGTAGGCCTGGATGGAAGTTAGCAGTAACTAATCACGAGGGAGGGAAAGAGAGCAAAAGGGACAGAATAGTTGACAAATCTTGTATGGAGGCTATAGGCACCTGGAAAAGAGAAAACAGGCAACATAGATTTTGAGGCAATTATTATAGACAGTGAGGAGGGTTTACATGGTGGAACTGGAGTAGAGAAGGTAGCATGTAGAAGAGTACTGATAATGTTTGGGCAAAAGCTGAAGGTGGCAAGAGCCAGTGTGGGCACAAGGAAGAAGGTGTATGTGATCAAGCACACAAAAAGTAATACTTTTGGTGTGGGGAAAAAGGATATTGTGGCTTTGACTTTGGAAAACATGGGAAGAGATGACCAAGTAAATAATAAGAGTAAGGGTGGACACACGATACATGTAGGCAACAGTGACCTTTTAGACATGACAGTTAAAGTGGTTTCAGCTAGAGCAAGAGATATTACAGTAATGACAGGATAGGGAGTCAGAGGTAACATTACCAGAGGTGTTACTTATGCCATTATCCCACTGAGAAAGGAAAGCATTATAGACTACAGTGACCAGCTGTGGTAGTGATCAAGCTTTGAGGAAGCACAGTGCATTGGGTCTGCAGGAGAAATGAGGGACTTTATGGCAGACATCCCTGTGCTAGGGTTAGGCCCCATGTTATTCCATAAGTGACAGTGGTGTTGATTGGAAACATACATCTAAACTAAGATGATCGGGTGTTATACTTGTCACAGAAATATAAGCAACCAGATCTCTTGCCTGATCTCCTGAGGAAGGTCTTCAGCAGATCACTGGTCACTGCAGAAGTGCCTCAGTACTACACTAAAGAAGGTGTGGTACCTTTCTATAAAGGAAGGGAAGGAAAACCCTGGGGAACTGTAAGCCTGTTAGCCTAACTGCAGTGTCTGGGAATATCATGGAGAGAATCCTGGTAGGACGACTGGTCACTGTCTAGAGAAGAACAATTTCTGGGACAATCAATATAGGTTCACTCACAAAAGAAGCTGGTTTTCAAATCTGATTCTGTTATTTCACTGGGTTACATAACTTCTCAGGGGAACACTAGTAGACATAGCTTAACTGTATTTCACCAAGGCCATGGTCTTGCATAGGTAGTACTAGAACCACTGGAAGGTTGGGGGTAGAAATGAGACTGCAGGTCCGGAATGCAGCATGAGTGAAGTGCAGGACAGAGAGTGTTGTGTGTGACTGAAACCATGTCAGAAATAAGACATGTTCTGGCTCTATAAATCTTCATTGTTTTGTTACATACATGTCATACATATCTGGAGAAACAGAAAGCAAGAGCAGTGTCTTTGCTGAGGACACTGGTGCAGTAGTGAAGGTTGGGGGGGGGGTGAAGGATTTGGAAAGGCTGATGAAATTGTTGCAAAGTTGTCAGCTGAGGTTCATTGCAGACAGATTCAGAGTAATGCAATAATGCCATTATGCTCCTATTGTGAACTATCAAAACAAAGCACCTAGAGATGTTTATCACATCTGTACTGGACCCCCATGGTATAGAGTTAAAGAAAAGTGAAAGCAGTAAACAGAATAGTGTTCTGAATCCCTGTGTGTGTGTGTGTGTGTGTGTGTGTGTGTGTGTGTGTGTGTGTGTGTGTGTGTGTGTGTGTGTGTGTGGGTAATAGTATCAAGTGCTCCCACTATATTGGGCCCTGGTCTGATCACACCTTTAATACTCTGAATGTTTAATAAAGGAAAGCTATCAGGCTGCTGGGGCATGTGCAGAGAAAAACTACCAGATGTCCACATGCACTGGAAGGAAAAATATATGGCCTGAGACCAAATAAGCCTGAACTTTTTTTCACTAAAGAACAGAAGAGACAGGTAAGACATGATATGCATGTGCAACATTGAGTCAGGAAGTTTGAAGTGGGTCATCCTAAGCATGAAGGATAGAGTTGGATGATAGCATAGACAGACAATTGTAGTGACCAAGTACTTTCTGGATCTGCCATGGTTCTTCAATTGTGAAGAGAGTTGCAGAGCATGGAGTGGACTACTAGTATGGTTGGATGTGAGAATCCATGGAAGCATTTAAAAGGACATGCACAGGTAAGAAATGTGAAGAAAATGATGATGAAATTCACCTGAAGTCAGACTAGACAGGTTTATTGTCACCCTTTGCTGTCAAGCAAATGTATTACAGAGGAATATAATGCACTGAGGGCTAAACGTCTTAACCGATAGGCTTACCCAGACAATCCTTAAGTGCTTGGAAGAAGACCTTCTTTCTAGTGCTCCTTAACTTTGCACAAAGGACATCTGACTTCAAGCCCTTATATGTTTGCAGCCATATGTAGTCCTTTAAAAGGATTTGTTGGCAATTAGGATAAATTCACCTTTCTTGTGAAAGTGATGTCTAAGTTGTCACTGAATTAATCTGTTCGTTTCTCAGTTTTCATTGCAATAGCAAAAATCAGGGGTGAAAAAGATCTGTTACCATCCAAAATGTCCACTATCAGCTTAGCTGTTACCTGAAAGAGGTATATTCAGGAAGATGAATGAGGCTGTTAGTCTTTTTTTGCTCTGAGGAGGAAAGGACTCACATTTGCCTGGTGGGTGTCATCCAAGTAGATTGCCAGCTGTCCAAGAGTATTGCCAGCTGACATTAGCTATCAGATTGTCAACCAATCACTGGTGAATGCTGCAGCCAAAACCTTCTCCACCAGAAGACTGTTTGCCTCTTTTGGGTGTTTCAAAATGGCTCCATTTCAGACAATTTTTATTGCAGCTCCTTGGCCTTTGATAGAAGCTTTCACAATGCATTGGTTTCTGGACTATAGTTCCAGATGTCAGGATTCCCACTGTAAATCCCTGTTGCAAGATTCAGTCTTCTGAGTACTTCCTCTATATGGCCCTCTGGGTCCCCCACCCCAGTAGTTTTCACTTGAGATTCAAACCAGCAAATCACCTAATACATTCTTGCTATATTGGTTCATTTACAAAAGGACCATCCTTAATGTTTACAGCTATCTACTCTATACAGCCTTTGCTTTTTGTCTTTCCTGTTAGTTGAGCAAGTTTCTACATGCATATTACTTTTCAGTAATATAGGTTTCAAGTTTTCATTGTTTTTGATTGCTAGAAAGGGCAATAGGGTGAGCTTGCAGCCTCAAGGACTGTAGTATCTGGTACTTGATGACACAGTGGGGTGACAGAGACAGGCAACAGATTGTATTCACAAAGTACTTCCTGGATCTGCCATGCTTCTTCATTGTGGAGAGGGATGCACACCTATAGAATGGATTACCAGTATTCTGGATGGGCACATGTATGGCCCTACATGCAGGAACATCACTACCAGTATGCTGGATGGGCATGTATGTGGCTCTACATGCTAGGACATCACTACCAGTATGCTGGATGGGCATGTGTGTGGCCTTACATGCAGAAACATCATTACCAGTATGCTGGATGGGCATGTCTGTGGCCCTACATGCAGGAACACCACTACCAGTATGCTGAGTGGCATATCTGTGGCCCTACATGCAGAAACATTACTACCAGTATGCTGGATGGGCATGTCTGTGGCTCTACATGCAGGAACATCATTACCAGTATGCTGGATGGGCATGTGTGTAGCTCTACATGCAGGAACATCACTACCAGTATGCTGGATGGGCATGTCTGTGGCCCTACATACAGGGACATCACTACCAGTATACTGGATGGGCATGTGTGTGGCCCTACATGCAGGAACATTGCTACCAGTATGCTGGATGGGCATGTGTGTGGTCCTACATGCAGGAACATCACTACCAGTATGCTGGATGGGCATGTGTGTTTCTCTACATGCAGAAACATCACAACCAGTATGCTGGATGGGCATGTGTGTGGCCCTACATGCAGGAACATCACTACCAGTATGCTGGATGCACATGTGTATAGCCCTACATGCAGGAACATCACTACAAGTATGCTGGATGGGCACATCTGTGGCCCTACATACAGGAACATCCCTACCAGTATGCTGGATGGCATGTCTGTGGCCCTACATGCAGGAACATCAATACCAGTATGCTGGATGGCATGTCTGTGTTCCTACATGCAGGAATATCACTACCAGTATACTGGATGGGCATGTGTGTGGCTCTACATGCAGAGACATCACTACCAGTATGCTGGATGGGCATGTGTGTGGCCCTACATGCAGGAACATTGCTACCAGTATGCTGGATGGACATGTTTGTGGTCCTACATGCAGGAACATCATTACCAGTATGCTGGATGGGCATGTGTGTTTCTCTACATACAGAAACATCACAACCAGTATGCTGGATGGGCATGTGTGTGGCCCTACATGCAGGAACATCACTACCAGTATGCTGGATGGGCATGTTTGTGGCCGTACATGCAGGAACATCACTATCAGTATGCTGGATGGGCATGTCTGTGGCCCTACATGCAGGAACATCACTACCAGTATGCTTGATGGGCATGTCTGTGGCCCTACATGTAGGAACATCACTACCAGTATGCTGGATGGGCATGTGTGTGGGTCTACATGCAGAAACATCACTACCAGTATGCTGGATGGGCATGTGTGTGGCTCTACATGCAGGAACATGTGACAATAAGGTGACTGACCTTCATTTAATGTTTGCTTCAAAGCACGTCTACAGGATCTGCAGTTTATTTGACCCTCTTAGGACACTGTCCTGTTATGTTGTCTGCTGTGGAGAGTTTTAGAATTGCCATCCTGGCAGGAATTCAAGAGAGTTAGCATGATATATCTTTGTATGAGTAATAATAAACAGAAAATAAAATATTGCTTTGGAATTGAAATGTAACTGGAAGCCTGCAGCTCATTTAGGTGTTGAGCTCTTAAAATCTTTTCGAATCTGTTATTGGTAAGGAGCAGTCTATAACACTCTGTACTTCTCGCTACTGAAGAAAAGACTAACAAATACAAAAAAACAAGCTTGGGACTTCCTGGCACTGAATTATTTTAGCAATTGCATAACAAAATAGTAAACTTTCATGTTAAAACACTTACTCAGACATGCTGTGTAGAAATGTTTTAACATGAAAGCTTACAGCTTTGTTAGTTTGGCTTTAGATTATTTGGACAAACTTTAACGAAAAAATGTTGTGTGAATCAGCTACATTAAAAGACTATACAAGATTTTCCTTCCATTTTAACATCAGTAACATGGTTGGCCTAATGTATCAGTGATGGTACAAAGTATCACATAGTTCTGAATTCATCAAAAAGTGTTATTTACTAGAATAATTGTATGCACTGTGAGAGTATGCAGACAGATTTCTTATTTATTTATTGAAATTTGTTTACCGGAAACGTCTGACTGAGCTCAGCAGAGGCCAGAGGAGGAAAGCTCTAAGGTAGCAAATTTACAATAACAAATTTTATAATGCAGCTAAAGTGGATAAGTAGCATAGTAGTCAGTATGATAAATTTTGTATTGATATTCACAAACATTAATATGCAGTATTGCACTGAGAATTTCAGATAGAACACTGGTGTATAAGATAGGTAGGTGTAATTTAAGAAATACATTAGAGTGAGGAATTAGAGGGGATAAGCAAGTTTACGTGTTAACAAAGAAGTAACAAAGAATAGTAATTTGGTTGACCTAATTAGAAGTAGGTATAGTAGTTTAAGTTTAACAACAGAGTAAAGTAGTAGACAGGGATAAACCGGTTTAAGTGATTTAGTACTTTAAAGGGAGGAATAAGAAGGTGATGTTAGTAGAAGCCCTAGTTGAGGAGCAGGGACAAAGCCAGGAGGCAGAGAGGAAGTCTTTTAGTATTGGTTTGAAAAGATGAAGGTGTGTGATAGACCTGACTGATACAGGAAGTTTACTCCAAGTTCTAGCTACATTATTGGAATAGAGTCTGATTCCAGTAGCCCTTTCTATTTTGTAGATGGTAAGCAGTTGTTTATCATTTGACCAAAGGGGATGGTTTGGTAGACAGAATTGGAGTGATTGGTTTAAATCTTCAGGGTCATTCTGACAGATAGAAATAGTGACATGTTGAACCATGAAATGAAGGACACCAGGGAAAAGCGGAAGTGAAAGTCAGAAACACAGATGAGAACAGAAACTGGTCTGAAGCAAAGAGATGATGTGAAAACATGAAGCAGATATGTTAAATGTGTATTTCTTCTCTCCAGTTATGGTACACAGGGATGTCCTGTCACATCTTTATATTGTTATAAAAATATACATCATGATAGCCAAGTAACTCAGATGTTTGATGCACATCTGAATCTACTTGTAGTACAAGGCTTTAATGAAGACTGACATCAACCCAGGTTATATGACTGTCTTCTTTTTAACTGAAATTGAACAAGAGAGCTAATTGGCTGAAACTTTTCATGTCTTTTTATCTTTTTTTTATTATTTTAGTTAATTTTAACAGTATGCATCTGTTTTAGCTTTTTCCTTCTTAATAGTTTGCATCTGTTGTAGCTGTTATATTATTGAGTTATTTTACATCAGCGTTTTGTTGTTTCTAACCCTACAACATCTGAATAAAGTGTTGTAAGCTTTTCAAGCTTTTATTTAGTAATTCCAGTGTAATCTTATTATAAACATAAGTGTAATTGTTAATGCATATTATTTAAATTCTATTCATGTATATTACTGAATGTCTGTTTAAAAATATTTGTAATATATTGGAGCTTTTCTCTTTGGGCCTTCTCTGAAAAGTTTTTTTTTTTATTACTAAACCTAGTTGGATAAACCCGATAAACAAAAGCAAAATAAAGTAAATAAAAATGAATAATCATAACTAACACATTAAATCTAAAACAGGATCACATTAAGATGGCTCTTTTCAATGCCAGAAGTATCAACAACAAAGTGCTTTACCTGGAGGGACTCATGTGTAATTATTAAAACTTGGTTTAAAATATCAGAAAGCACTCGCTTCATACCTGAGTTTTGTACCTACCATACCTTCACAGCAGATAGCAACAGTGATGGTATCTCCATATTTGTTAGGGACCATATTGACTCTAGACAAATCCCCAGAGAACCACAAATGAAACTTATTGAATTCCAGATCATACTAAGCAGGACCAACTATCAGTTTCCAACCTGTCATAGGACACGCTGTATGTCCCTTGGAAATCATGTAAGATTCCTTAATATACTTGATGTACTGCTTATAAATAAAAACTGCATTATTTTGGGAGACTTTAACTACCCCTCAACAAACTGAATTACCTGTACCTCCGTTGAAGGATATGCTCTCAGATTTAATAAAGAAAAACTGCCTGGATGAGATTGTTAACAAACCCGCTATATGACATAATATTCTTGAAACGATCTCTACAAATAAAGCTTCATCATGTACTATTCCCCCATGTGTCTTCTACTAGTTAAGTCAGATCATAAACTAATTACTTTCACCTTCAAACTCTTTAAACCCACTGAAACCAATATCTCAGAATTCATAGATTTTAAACATACTAATCTCATCAAATTACTTGTAGCAGCATCACTCAGATTTTGCCACGGCAGGTAGCTTTATGAAAGAATTATATGAACACTTAGATAAGTGTATGGAATTGGCACTCCCAACCAGATTTAAATAATATGGGAAATTTAAAAACAAAACACACCGATGGTGCATCAATATAAGTAAAATATACGATAAAAGAAAAAAAAACTCCTTAATACATTCAACAGATTCAAATCAAGGAAAACATCAGAGAATTGTAGAAAAACCTGGACTTAGGATAGCATCTGAAGCTAAGTACTACAACTACTTGTTTACTTAGATGAGGAAACTAAGGAATAACACCTAACAGTACTCTGTACCTACTTATAATGGCATCACCTGATCCACCAGTTCCCATTGCTAATACACTAGCAAATAAATGCAGTGTGAGTTTTACCCCCACAGATGGCTATCTGCTGACCACTTATCCCTGACTCTCTCAGACCCCGCCCCCAAGATCGCTAAAAATCATATAGTGAAGCTGCTCGCCAAGACTAAAAATATTTAATTCATGGGACCAGACAATAAACCAAGCTCTTTAATAAAGAACACTAAACAAACCATGGCAGAGCCTGAATATAGCCACAGGCTTTGCCCCAGAGTTTTGGAACATAGCAATAATCATGCCATTCCAGAAGGATGACCCCACCACTGACCCTAGGAATTATAGGCTCATCACTCTGACAAGTCTTATTTCCAAAGCCATTAGAGCATATAAATTAGCTAATAAACTATGATATTAAAAATCTCATCAGGCTACACTCGCAGCAGTTTGACTTTGTCAAGGGTAGATACTGTCCAATGAATCTGGTTAACTTCTTCAAAAGGGTAACACAAGCTGCTGACAGCAGGCATGCAGTCCACACTGTGAACCTTGACCTTGCTAAGGAAACTTAATGCAAGTTGTTGACAACAGTCATTTGGTTCACACAGCACACCTTGACCTTGCAAAAGCATTTGATACCATTCTCCATGCTTGCATAGTTTGTAAGCCTAATGGAATTCCTATAAATCCCTATATCTTTATATGGATGGCAAACTGGTTAAAAAACAGAACCCACATGGTGCAGGTAGCAGGTGCCTTATCAATAGTTTGAAAGTGACCAGTGGTGTCCAACAAGGGTCAGTGCTGGGACATCTTTTGTTCACCATTGTTTTAAAAATAGCCTAAGCATCTATAATGGATATCAATCAGTTTTTGAAATGTTCAATATTTTTTTCATCTAGTTTGTATGCTTTTACAAGAAAACTTTTCATATCATTAGTTTTGACAAAATTGAGTTATCCTACAAAAAAAAAAAAAAAAAAAAAAAAAAAAGAAAAGAAAACTTTATATGTGTGGATTCCACTGGTATCCAAGTATCCTCAGAAGATTCTTATGAAAGATTGCAATAGTTTTTTGTGAGTCTTTGAATATTCTCTATAATAAAATTCTGAAAGATAGGAAAGAGGCCAGAGTGGTACATGGTACAAAACTGTATGGGTGGATTGACAAGTCTTTGATACGAGTTTTAAAGGCAGCACTTCAAAATCAGTACGGGAGCAAACCGGACATCCTTGTTAAACAAATGTAAAATAAAATATATAAATAAAATAAACCATGCTCCCTCCAACATGCTTACCCTGCTGAGTGCTTTATTTTTTGCAGTTAGTTTAATAATAAAATCAACTATTTGGACTCTCCACTTTGGGGAAAGTTGAATTTCTCATATAGTGACCTCTATCAAGTGGAATGTATTTCTATGTTGTTGTTGGTCT
>NC_056746.1:1291680931-1291695931 GCF_019279795.1 Protopterus annectens | reverse complement strand
ATGGAATATACAATATTTTAAATGTTCATCAGTGGTGACTCTGAGTACTTTGGTGTAAGGTACAATATTGATTAGGGTGTTATTGGGGCTTTTTATTTTAAAGGAGCTTTTGTCTATGGTGAAATGTCTCGAAGGAGAGAATATCATGATTTTTGTTTTGTTAGCACTGAGAGCAAGACGGTTGTTTAGCATCCAAGTTTTCATATTGGAGAAGGCTGTTTGGGTTTTTTGAAGGAGTTCAGAGGGAGATTTTGCTGTACGGATGATTGTGAAAGTTATTAATGAAAATACTTTAAAGTAAGGGGCCAAGAATAGAGCCTTGGGGGACGCAGGAGGGATTGTTGAGAAAGGATGAAATTGAATTTTTCCATTTAACAGCTTTTTGTCTATTGGAGAGATAACTTGTAAACCAGGCTATGGAGGAAGGAGAGAAACTGATTGAGGAAATTTGAGATAAGAGTAGAGGATGTGATACAGTGTCAACGGCTTTGGAGAGATCTATGTAAAGGGTGGATAAGGTTTTCCCAGAGTCGTGAGCACGATTAATAGTGTCAAGGAATGACAGAAGAGCAGTGGTAGTGCTGTGGCCAGGCCTGAAACCATGTTGTGTTGGGGTAAGAAGATGACTGTGTGTTAGGTATGGCAAGAGTTGATGATGAATGTACTTTTCGAGGATTTTAGAAAGAGGTGAGAGAATCGCTACAGGGCGGAAGTTAGTAGTGTCTGTGTTATTGCCACCTTTGGAGAGGGGTGACAAAAGCTTTCTTCCAGAGTGAGGGGGCAGAGGCTTCTTGGATGGACCTGTTGATAAGAATGGAAATGGGGAGGGCAATGCTGTCTGCAGCCATCTTAAGAAGGGGGGGGAGCAGATTATCAGGAGCGTAGGAGCAAGGCTTTAGTTTAAGGAGGAGGTTTTATATGCTGCTGGTGTGGATAGGTTTAAGACTGAAAGGTGGTGTGTTATAAGGAAAAGCAGTGGATGGGGGACTATGAGAGGGAGAGAAGATGAGAAAGTTTGTGGTTAGTTTGGCTATGCAGTCAGCAAAAAAGGTGTTGAAATTAGATGCAGTTTCATGGTCTGGGGAGTTTGGGTTAGGACATGGATTGTCTTTTCTACCAGGGTTTAGAAGGGAAGAAATGCAATTCCAGAACTGTTTGGGGTTAGAATTATGTTCTGATTGGAGTTTGGAGTAATAACTCTTATGGTCTTTAGTTATTAGTTTCTTCACCGAGTTGTGGAGTTGTTTGAATTTGATTAGAGAGTTTGTTAACTTATTTTTTTGGTATTGCTTCCAACATTTGTTTCTGAGGTGCATTAGTTTTCTGGTTTCTTTAGATAGCCAGGAAATGGCTTTGGATTTTATTCTTTTGTTCTAAGAGGGACTGGGCTATTTAGTAAGTCTAGGAAGGTTTTGTTGAAGTAATTAGTTGCACTGTCCAGAGGCAGAGTCTTTAAGGGGGCCCAGTTCATTTTTTCAGACAGTCGGGAAATGCCTGTGAATTGAAGTTGGTGAGATTATGAGTTTGAATGTATTGATGTTGCATTTGGACAGAGGAGGCACACCAGAGGGCATAGGCTGGTAAGTGTTTGCTAAGGGGATCAGGTATAATTCCGTTGTTTGAGATTAGGTTGGGATGATTTGCTAAGATCCAATCTAGTGTAGTGCCAGAGCAGCCATCTTTACTGGGTCTGGTAGTTGATGTTTACATCTCCAAGGATGAATGTTCCTTTTTGATGTTGGAAGAGAATGATGAGAGAATGTCTTCAAGGATTGTGATGTTATCACCAGGGGGAATGTAGATGGAAGCTATACATAAAGATTTATGTTTGTTGATTCTTAAGAAGGCTATAGATAGTTCAATAGGAGAGAATTTAGGAATGGGGTTAGTGTATGGAGTGACTGTTAGAGAACAGGAGCAAATTATAGCTACCCCTCCTCCTTTCTTATTGGGTCTGTCATTCCATATGATTTGGTAGGCAGGGGGAAGAATTTCAGTATCTTTGATATGAGGTTGGAGCCAGGTTTCTGAGACAGTTAATATGTCGGGATGGTTATGTGACAGCCAGGCATGTAAGTTGGGTATTTTATTCCAAATAATTTGGGTGTTGATTATAGCTAGGTGGATGGTTTTGGGGGAGGATGATTGTGGTGATATGGAGGAGCAGGTGTTGGGGGAGACAGCAGGACCATGGCTGGGGTGGATGTCACCAGAAATAGAGAGCGAGAGAGATTAGATGTAAATGATGGGTGATCAGGTTCAATGGGGAGGGTAAGTTAGGAGTGTAGCTGAGGAAGGTCTACTATTGCCAGTAAAGTGAAGTGGGTTAGCACAGAGAGGTATTAGAGGGAGCTTAAATTTATAGAAGAGAGCTGTATTTGGAGGGTATAGTTCATGGGATACGGAAGAGAAGGAATGAGGGGCGATTGTTTGAGATGAATAAATTATATGTAGTGGTAAATATTGTGAGGAGCCAGGGAGGATAGTAAGGTACAGAAGGGGTCAAAAGAGGAATATGAGAAAGGCTGAAGTGAGAAAACAGGTGGGGAGAGATGTGTAGAAGTAAATATGAGATGGGGTGGCACAGATTAGTAGGCTGAGGTAGGAGTGTGGGCTTTGAGAATAATGAGAGAGAGTTGGGGAGAATAGTTGGTGAGAAGGAAGTAAGTGGGTGGGGGAGGGACACTTATTTATTTTATTTTATTTTACATTTGTTGACTGGGATAGTCAGACTGGATTCATGTCCATTTTCAGCGGAGGCCAGTGGAGAAAAGCTCCAAGGTAAACAGATAAAATGAAAACAATGAAGACAATTTACAGATATGGTATTTACAAAGAATGCATAAGCAAACATGAATAGACAATTTCACAGGTTAGAGTTACCCCAGGTTACAGTCAGGGGTGAATTAGCAGTAGATTGATAGATTATTCACTTGTTAGTGATTATTGGAGGTAGGGACTAGAGTGTGTCTGAGGTTAGGAAATTTGAGATGATTAGAATGCTGGGGGGGAAGTGAGTTGATTGGATGAAAATGGGTGTGGGAGGAGTTCGGGAAGTATAAAGATAGGACCACTGGTGGTGGGAGGGAATTGGGGCCAGGGAAAGGAGTGGAGTGAACCCGCAAGGCAAATCGAGGGAGCAGAAACCAGACCAAACCAGAGAAGCAAGTAGTGGAAAACTATCAGTGAAGACCTCAGAGGGGGTAAGTAATAATCCAAACTCTACCTGTAAAGTGAAGGAGAGAAGAGACAGCAAAGTTTATTAAGGTTGGGAGTGTGTCTTTACGTTGGCTTGCTTATTAGTAGCCAGTTTGTGCAGAGATTAGAGTAGGGAGATATATTAGCAATGAAGGGGACTTTATAGAGAGGTTAATAAACAGGTGGGGCTCAAGTGATACAAAACTAAGGCAAACAGCACTGAAAGGGCTGCTCGAGGGTTATTTTTAATCGCAGAGAATAAGAAGGGCCCGAATTAAGTGTGCACTGTCTAGTGGACAGTGAGGATTACTGCACAACCTGTGGAGGGGGCACAAGGCTCAAACAGTCAGTATTGTTAGCATGCTGAGAACTACTGAGTAACACTGCTAATGCTAAAGCTTCACTATCATAACACATACATGAAGAATGCCTGGGTGGACTGACCCTGCTCTTCAGGCTCAAAAGGTATATCCTTGTTCTAGCTTTCTAGTACTGAGTCCTTCTTAGACTGTATTGGTGGGGAGATAGCCGTGGACTGCAGATTTGCCAGAGTGTGCTGTGAAGAGACAGAAAAAGAGAAGGTGATGCTAGTAGAATGAGACAAAGATAGGTTAAAGGATGCAATGAGGAGATAGGAGGGTGTTAAAAGATACAGGTCTGAGGACAGAGCGGAGAGAGCAGGAGAGAAACAATAGATAGCAGGAGAACTGATGCTACTGCAACAGTCTGAGAGTAGTTCAACAGTTGACACATCACAGTGCCATAACTTTGTTTGGAGACCAGTTAATAAATCATGCACAGTACATTTAGCAGGAAATTATCCTGTGCATACAAGAAAATGTAAAATGAACACTTAAAAACAGCACAGCTGAATCAGTAGCAGAATCACAACTGCGTTGCTAAATCAGTAAACACTGTTTCTAACGCCAACACCAAGTCAATTAGATTTAAAGTACATTTATAACATAATCTGCTAGATATTTATACAACTATTAATTAACAGAATACTGAAATTGTGGTCAGTTTTGTTAATACAGCCTCTATGTCACAATGTGCATACCAAGGATACAGAGGTCATACCTACATTCATTTGCATTTACATTTTGGTTACTGGGGGTAGAGGACTGAGCCCTGAGCACAGCATGACCAATTTCAGGCTCACCTGGGTTACAATAAAAATATAACAATTACAATCAACAGTGGAACATGAAAGTAACACAAACTAGTCACAAAAAGAAAGGTAGTTAAGCAATAATCCATGACTGTGTGTGGGTATATCAGGATTTACCCACAGTTGATGTGGTTTGATCACAAGGGTGAAGAAGAGATTAGTAATGGTAAATCTACAGAGTCCAAGAAGACAGAGGCTGTAAGATGCCAGTGAGCAAGAAAAAGAAAAGCTATATACATATTTATAGGAGGAAACATAGTGGTAACAGAGTAGTGGTGTAAATGTGATGATTTGCAGACTGGTGTTGATTAAGTGATAAAGGCAAAGGGAATCAACCTAATGCAGAGCAATGGTGATAAAGTGATATGTGCGAGGAGAATTAACCTAGTGCAGCGAAGTGCTAATTAAGTGATATGTGCGAGGGGAATTAACCTAGTGTAGAGTAATGTTAATTAAGTGATATGTGCAAGGAGAATTAACCTAGTTTAGAGTAGTGTTAATTAAGTGATATTTGCGAGGGGAATTAACCTAGTGCAGAGTACTGTTAACTAAGTGATATGTGCAAGGGAAATTAACCTAGTACAGAGTAGTGTTAATTAAGTGATATGTGCAAGGGGAATTAACCTAGTGCAGAATAGTGTTAAATGATATGTGCGAGGAGAATTAACCTAGTTTAGAGTAGTGTTAATTAAGTGATATTTGCAAGGGGAATTAACCTAGTGCAGAGTACTGTTAACTAAGTGATATGTGCAAGGGGAATTAACCTAGTACAGAGTAGTGTTAATTAAGTGATATGTGCAAGGGGAATTAACCTAGGACAGAATAGTGTTAATTAAGTGATATGTGCGAGGAGAATTAACCTAGTTTAGAGTAGTGTTAATTAAGTGATATTTGCGAGGGGAATTAACCTAGTGCAGAGTACTGTTAACTAAGTGATATGTGCAAGGGGAATTAACCTAGTACAGAGTAGTGTTAATTAAGTGATATGTGCGAGGGGAATTAACCTAGTACAGAATAGTGTTAATTAAGTGATATGTGTGAGGGAAATTAACCTAGTACAGAGTGGTGATAAGTGATATGTGCAAGGAGAATTAACCTATTGCAGAGTAGTGCTAATTAAGTGATATGTGTGAGGAGAATTAACCTAGTGTAGAGTAGAGCTAAGTAAGCGATATGTGCAAGGGGAATTAACCTTGTGCAGAGTAGTGTTAATTAAGTGATATGTGTGAGGGGAATTAACCGAGTGCAGTGTAGTGTTAATTAAGTGATATGGGTGAGGAGAATTAAACTAGTGCAGAGTAGTGTTAATTAAGTGATATGTGCGAGAAGAATTAACCTAGTACAGAGTGGTGTTAAGTGATATGTGCGAGGAGAATTAATCTAGTGAAGTGTAGTGGTAATTAAGTGATATGTATGAGGAGAATTAACCTAGTGTAGAGTAGCGTTAATTAAGTGATATGTGCAATGGGAATTAACCGAGTGCAGAGTAGTGTTAAATAAGTGATATGTGCGAGGGGAATTAACCTAGTGCAGAGTAGTGTTAATTAAGTGATATGTGCAATGGTTATTAACCTAGTGCAGAGTAGTGTTACTTAAGTGATATGTGAGAGGGGAATTAACCTAGTGCAGAGTAGTGTTAATTAAGTGATATGTGTGAGGGGAATTAACCTAGTGCAGAGCAGTGTTAATTAAGTGATATGTGCGAGGGGAATTAACCCAGTACAGAGTAGTGTTAATTAAGTGATATGTGTGAAGGGGAATTAACCTAGTGCAGAGCAGTGTTAATTAAGTGATATGTATGAGGGGGAATTAACCCAGTGCAGAGTAGTGTTAATTAAGTGATGTGTGCAAGGGGAATTACCTAGTGCAGAGTAGTGTTAATTAAGTTATATGTGCAAGGGGAACTAACCTAATGCAGGGTAGTGTTAATTAAGTGATATGTGCGTGGGGAATTAACATAGTGCAGAGTAGTATTAATTAAGTGATATGTGTGAGGGGAATTAACCTAGAGCACAGTAGTGTTAATTGATATGTATGAGGAGAATTAACCTAGTGCAGAGTAGTGTTAATTAAGTGATATGTGCGAGGGGAATTAACCTAGTGTAGAGTAGTGTTAATTAAGTGATATGTGTGAGGGGAATTAACCTAGTGCAGAGTAGTGTTAAGTGATATGTGCGAGGAGAATTAACCTAGTGCAGAGTAGTGTTAATTAAGTGATATGTGCGAGGAGAATTAACCTAGTGTAGAGTAGTGTTAAGTGTTATGTGCAAGGGGAATTAACCTAGTGCAGAATATTGTTAATTAAGTGATATGTGCAAGGGGAATTAACCTAGTGCAGAGTAGTATTAATTAAGTGATATGTGCGAGGAGAATTAACCTAGTGTAGAGTAGTGTTAAGTGTTATGTGCAAGGGGAATTAACCTAGTGCAGAGTAGTGTTAATTAAGTAATGTGTGCGAGGGGAATTAACCTAGTGCAGAGTAGTGTTAATTAAGTGATATGTGTGAGGGGAATTAACCTAGTCCAGAGTAGTGTTAATTAAGTGATATGTGCGAGGGGAATTAACCTAGTGCAGAGTAGTATTAATTAAGTGATTTGTGCAAGGAAAATTAACCTAGTGCAGAGTAGTGTTAATTAAGTGATATGTGTGAGGGAATTAACCTAGTGCAGTGTAGTGTTAATTAAGTGATATGTGTGAGGGGAATTTACCTAGTGCAGAGTAGTGTTAATTAAGTGATATGTGCGAGGGGAATTAACCTAGTGCAGAGTAGTGTTAATTAAGTGATATGTGTGAGAAGAATTAACCTAGTACAGAGTGGTGATAAGTGATATGTGCAAGGAGAATTAACCTAGTGCAGAGTAGTGCTAATTAAGTGATATGTGTGAGGAGAATTAATCTAGTGTAGAGTAGAGCTAAGTAAGCGATATGTGCAAGGGGAATTTACCTTGTGCAGAGTAGTGTTAATTCAGTGATATGTGTGAGGCGAATTAACCTAGTGCAGAGTAGTGTTAATTAAGTGATATGGGTGAGGAGAATTAAACTAGTGCAGAGTAGTGTTAATTAAATGATATGTGCGAGAAGAATTAACCTAGTACAGAGTGGTGTTAAGTGATATGTGCGAGGAGAATTAACCTAGTGCAGAGTAGTGGTAATTAAGTGACATGTATGAGGAGAATTAACCTAGTGTAGAGTATTGTTAATTAAGTGATATGTGCAATGGGAATTAACCGAGTGCAGAGTAGTGTTAAATAAGTGATATGTGCGAGGGGAATTAACCTAGTGTAGAGTAGTGTTAATTAAGTGATATGTGCAATGGTTATTCACCTAGTGCAGAGTAGTGCTAATTAAGTGATATGTGAGAGGGGAATTAACCTAGTGCAGAGTAGTGTTAATTAAGTGATATGTGTGAGGGGAATTAACCTAGTGCAGAGCAGTGTTAATTAAGTGATATGTGCGAGGGGAATTAACCCAGTGCAGAGTAATGTTAATTAAGTGATATGTGTGAAGGGGAATTAACCTAGTGCAGAGCAGTGTTAATTAAGTGATATGTGTGAGGGGAATTAACCCAGTGCAGAGTAGTGTTAATTAAGTGATGTGTGTAAGAGGAATTACCTAGAGCAGAGCAGTGTTAATTAAGTTATATGTGCAAGGGGAACTAACCTAATGCAGAGTAGTGTTAATTAAGTGATATATGCGAGGGGAATTAACCTAGTGCAGAGTAGTATTAATTAAGTGATATGTGTGAGGGGAATTAACCTAGTGCAGAGTAGTGTTAATTAAGTGATATGTGTGAGGGGAAGTAACCTAGTGCACAGTAGTGTTAATTGATATGTATGAGGAGAATTAACCTAGTGCAGAGTAGTGTTAATTAAGTGATATGTGCGAGGGGAATTAACCTAGTGTAGAGTAGTGTTAATTAAGTGATATGTGTGAGGGGAATTAACCTAGTGCAGAGTAGTGTTAAGTGATATGTGCGAGGAGAATTAACCTAGTGCAGAGTAGTGTTAATTAAGTGATATGTGCGAGGAGAATTAACCTAGTGTAGAGAAGTGTTAAGTGTTATGTGCAAGGGGAATTAACCTAGTGCAGAATATTGTTAATTAAGTGATATGTGCGAGGGGAATTAACCTAGTGCAGAGTAGTATTAATTAAGTGATATGTGAGGAGAATTAACCTAGTGTAGAGTAGTGTTATTAAGTGTTATGTGCAAGGGAATTAACCTAGCGCAGAGTAGTGTTAATTAAGTAATGTGCAGGGAATTAACCTAGTGCCGAGTAGTGTTAATTAAGTGATATGTGTGAGGGGAATTAACCTAGTCCAGAGTAGTGTTAATTAAGTGATATGTGAGGGGAATTAACCTAGTCCAGAGTAGTGTTAATTAAGTGATGTGCAAGGGAATTAACCTAGTGCAGAGTAGTTAATTAAGTGATTTGTGCAAGGAAAATTAACCTAGTGCAGAGTAGTGTTAATTAAGTGATATGTGTGAGGGGAATTAACCTAGTGCAGAGTAGTGTTAATTAAGTGATATGTGTGAGGGGAATTTACCTAGTGCAGAGTAGTGTTAATTAAGTGATATGTGCGAGGGGAATTAACCTAGTGCAGAGTAGTGTTAATTAAGTGATATGTGTGAGAAGAATTAACCTAGTACAGAGTGGTGATAAGTGATATGTGCAAGGAGAATTAACCTAGTGCAGAGTAGTGCTAATTAAGTGATATGTGTGAGGAGAATTAACCTAGTATAGAGTAGAGCTAAGTAAGCGATATGTGCAAGGGGAATTAACCTTGTGCAGAGTAGTGTTAATTAAGTGATATGTGTGAGGCGAATTAACCTAGTGCAGACTAGTGTTAATTAAGTGATATGGGTGAGGAGAATTAAACTAGTGCAGAGTAGTGTTAATTAAGTGATATGTGCGAGAAGAATTAACCTAGTACAGAGTAGTGTTAAGTGATATGTGCGAGGAGAATTAACCTAGTGCAGAGTAGTGCTAATTAAGTGATATGTGTGAGGAGAATTAACCTAGTGTAGAGTAGAGCTAAGTAAGCGATATGTGCAAGGGGAATTAACCTTGTGCAGAGTAGTGTTAATTAAGTGATATGTGTGAGGGGAAGTAACCTAGTGCACAGTAGTGTTAATTGATATGTATGAGGAGAATTAACCTAGTGCAGAGTAGTGTTAATTAAGTGATATGTGCGAGGGGAATTAACCTAGTGTAGAGTAGTGTTAATTAAGTGATATGTGTGAGGGGAATTAACCTAGTGCAGAGTAGTGTTAAGTGATATGTGCGAGGAGAATTAACCTAGTGCAGAGTAGTGTTAATTAAGTGATATGTGCGAGGAGAATTAACCTAGTGTAGAGAAGTGTTAAGTGTTATGTGCAAGGGGAATTAACCTAGTGCAGAATATTGTTAATTAAGTGATATGTGTGAGGGGAATTAACCTAGTACAGAGTAGTATTAATTAAGTGATATGTGCGAGGAGAATTAACCTAGTGTAGAGTAGTGTTATGTGCAAGGGGAATTAACCTAGCGCAGAGTAGTGTTAATTAAGTAATGTGTGTGAGGGGAATTAACCTAGTGCCGAGTAGTGTTAATTAAGTGTTATGTGTGAGGGGAATTAACCTAGTCCAGAGTAGTGTTAATTAAGTGATATGTGCGAGGGGAATTAACCTAGTGCAGAGTAGTATTAATTAAGTGATTTGTGCAAGGAAAATTAACCTAGTGCAGAGTAGTGTTAATTAAGTGATATGTGTGAGGGGAATTAACCTAGTGCAGAGTAGTGTTAATTAAGTGATATGTGTGAGGGGAATTTACCTAGTGCAGAGTAGTGTTAATTAAGTGATATGTGCGAGGGAAATTAACCTAGTGCAGAGTAGTGTTAATTAAGTGATATGTGTGAGAAGAATTAACCTAGTACAGAGTGGTGATAAGTGATATGTGCAAGGAGAATTATCCTAGTGCAGAGTAGTGCTAATTAAGTGATATGTGTGAGGAGAATTAACCTAGTGTAGAGTAGAGCTAAGTAAGCGATATGTGCAAGGGGAATTAACCTTGTGCAGAGTAGTGTTAATTAAGTGATATGTGTGAGGCGAATTAACCTAGTGCAGAGTAGTGTTAATTAAGTGATATGGGTGAGGAGAATTAAACTAGTGCAGAGTAGTGTTAATTAAGTGATATGTGCGAGAAGAATTAACCTAGTACAGAGTAGTGTTAAGTGATATGTGCGCGGAGAATTAACCTAGTGCAGAGTAGTGTTAATTAAGTGATATGTGCAAGGAGAATTAACCTAGTGTAGAGTAGTGTTAAGTGTTATGTGCAAGGGGAATTAACCTAGTGCAGAATATTGTTAATTAAGTGATATGTGCGAGGGGAATTAACCTAGTGCAGAGTAGTATTAATTAAGTGATATGTGCGAGGAGAATTAACCTAGTGTAGAGTAGTGTTAAGTGTTATGTGAAAGGGGAATTAACCTAGTGCAGAGTAGTGTTAATTAAGTGATATGTGTGAGGGGAATTAACCTAGTCCAGTGTAGTGTTAATTAAGTGATATGTGCGAGGGGAATTAACCTAGTGCAGAGTAGTATTAATTAAGTGATTTGTGCAAGGAAAATTAACCTAGTGCAGAGTAGTGTTAATTAAGTGATATGTGTGAGGGGAATTAACCTAGTGCAGAGTAGTGTTAATTAAGTGATATGTGTGAGGGGAATTTACCTAGTGCAGAGTAGTGTTAATTAAGTGATATGTGCGAGGGGAATTAACCTAGTGCAGAGTAGTGTTAATTAAGTGATATGTGTGAGAAGAATTAACCTAGTACAGAGTGGTGATAAGTGATATGTGCAAGGAGAATTAACCTAGTGCAGAGTAGTGCTAATTAAGTGATATGTGTGAGGAGAATTAACCTAGTGTAGAGTAGAGCTAAGTAAGCGATATGTGCAAGGGGAATTAACCTTGTGCAGAGTAGTGTTAATTAAGTGATATGTGTGAGGTGAATTAACCTAGTGCAGAGTAGTGTTAATTAAGTGATATGGGTGAGGAGAATTAAACTAGTGCAGAGTAGTGTTAATTAAGTGATATGTGCGAGAAAAATTAACCTAGTACAGAGTGGTGTTAAGTGATATGTGCGAGGAGAATTAACCGAGTGCAGAGTAGTGGTAATTAAGTGATATGTATGAGGAGAATTAACCTAGTGTAGAGTATTGTTAATTAAGTGATATGTGCAATGGGAATTAACCGAGTGCAGAGTAGTGTTAAATAAGTGATATGTGCGAGGGGAATTAACCTAGTGCAGAGTAGTGTTAATTAATTGATATGTGCAATGGTTATTCACCTAGTGCAGAGTAGTGCTAATTAAGTGATATGTGAGAGGGGAATTAACCTAGTGCAGAGTAGTGTTAATTAAGTGATATGTGTGAGGGGAATTAACCTAGTGCAGAGCAGTGTTAATTAAGTGATATGTGCGAGGGGAATTAACCCAGTGCAGAGTAATGTTAATTAAGTGATATGTGTGAAGGGGAATTAACCTAGTGCAGAGCAGTGTTAATTAAGTGATATGTGTGAGGGGAATTAACCCAGTGCAGAGTAGTGTTAATTAAGTGATGTGTGTAACAGGAATTACCTAGTGCAGAGTAGTGTTAATTAAGTTATATGTGCAAGGGGAACTAACCTAATGCAAAGTAGTGTTAACTAAGTGATATGTGCGAGGGGAATTAACCTAGTGCAGAGTAGTATTAATTAAGTGATATGTGTGAGGGGAATTAACCTAGTGCAGAGTAGTGTTAATTAAGTGATATGTGTGAGGGGAATTAACCTAGTGCACAGTAGTGTTAATTGATATGTATGAGGAGAATTAACCTAGTGCAGAGTAGTGTTAATTAAGTGATATTTGTGAGGGGAATTAACCTAGTGTAGAGTAGTGTTAATTAAGTGATATGTGTGAGGGGAATTAACCTAGTGCAGAGTAGTGTTAAGTGATATGTGCGAGGAGAATTAACCTAGTGCAGAGTAGTGTTAATTAAGTGATATGTGCGAGGAGAATTAACCTAGTGTAGAGTAGTGTTAAGTGTTATGTGCAAGGGGAATTAACCTAGTGCAGAATATTGCTAATTAAGTGATATGTGCGAGGGGAATTAACCTAGTGCAGAGTAGTATTAATTAAGTGATATGTGCGAGGAGAATTAACCTAGTGTAGAGTAGTGTTAAGTGTTATATGCAAGGGGAATTAACCTAGCGTAGAGTAGTGTTAATTAAGTAATGTGTGCGAGGGGAATTAACCTAGTGCCGAGTAGTGTTAATTAAGTGATATGTGTGAGGGGAATTAACCTAGTCCAGAGTAGTGTTAATTAAGTGATATGTGTGAGGGGAATTAACCTAGTGCAGAGTAGTATTAATTAAGTGATTTGTGCGAGGAAAATTAACCTAGTGCAGAGTAGTGTTAATTAAGTGATATGTGTGAGGGGAATTAACCTAGTGCAGAGTAGTGTTAAGTGATATGTGCGAGGAGAATTAACCTAGTGCAGAGTAGTGTTAATTAAGTGATATGTGTGAGGGGAATTTACCTAGTGCAGAGTAGTGTTAATTAAGTGATATGTGCGAGGGGAATTAACCTAGTACAGAGTAGTGTTAAGTGATATGTGCGAGAAGAATTCACCTAATGCAGAGTAGTGTTAATTAAGAGATATGTGAGAAGAGAATTAACCTAATGCAGTGTGGTATTAATTAAGTGATATGTGCCAGGGGAATTAACTTAGTGAAGAGTAGTGTTATTTAAGTGTTATGTGCGTGGAGAATTAACCTTGTGCCGAGTATTGTAAATTAAGTGAGTCGTGAGAGGAGAATTAACCTAGTGTAGAGCAGTGTTAATGAAATGATATGTGTGAGGGGAATTAACCTAGTGCAGACTAGTGTTAATTAAGTGATATGTGTGAGGGTTATTAATCTAGTAAAGAGTAATGTTAATTAAGTGATATGTGCGAGGGGAATTAACCTAGTGCAGAGTAGTGTTAATTAAGTGATAAGTGCGACGGTTATTAACCTAGTGCAGATTAGTGTTAATTAAGTGAAATGTGTGAGGGGAATTAACCTAGTGCAGAGTAGTGTTAATTAAGTGATATGTGCAAGAGGAATTAACTTAGTGTAGAGTAATGTTAATTAAGTGTTATGTGCGAGGGGAATTAACCTAGTGCAGAGTAGTGTTAATTAAATGATATGGCTTGTATCCTAGCATTTACATTTGTATTACCCAATCAGAAACAGTTTTGAGTTGGATGCTGAACTTAGCAAAGTTCTTCAGAACCCTTATAAATCTTAATCAAACAGATAATTCAGACAGACTGACATCATATTTTTATATTCTCATTATAGAGTGTCATATATTTAATAATTGTTATGATGTGGTCACTGACCAGTTGCAACATATTTTCCCTATTTCCAGAAGACTTGCTGTCAATGTAAGTGACCAAGTATACCGAGAGCAGGCTGAGAGCAGGTGTTTTAGAATCCGGCCTCGTGTGTAAGCCTATTTATAGAATGGCCTTACGCTGAAGTAAGTCACTTACACTGAGAGCAACTCTTTTGGAATCTGGCCCAGTGAGTATATCATGGCATAACGTATACGCTAACCAGATACTATTACTGTCTTCATTGGTTGGTCAGGTTGCTTTTGGCTTTAAATTATTTTAAATTACTTAGTGTTGTAGTTCTAAAGGCTGCATTACAGTCACTGTTGTGAAATATTTATTTATTTAGATATTAGAATGTTTAATATTAAGGATTTTATAATTAAAACAACACTGCAACAAATGATATTTAACAAATTAAGTTATACTGAAACAGGAGAGCAGAACAGTAATTTAACAGCTAATTAAGTAAAAAGTTAAGAGAAGTATAACTCAATAAAAATTAAACGGAAAATTGAATATTCTCAAAGTGGAATAAAATGAATTCTTCAGCCTGTTTGTAAGCATTTTCCAGCACACCAATAACTGCCAGAATGGATTATTTCATTATCTTTTATCTTCCCTTCAAATTTATTATCGCTTGTGCCGCAATGAATATACTTCAAATTTAACTGCATCACGCTTACCAACTTTCCCTGATTTTACCTCATATTTTTCCCTTTTCTTCATAAAATGATGATGTTCTGGAAACGTACTCAGGATTATAGTCAGCTAATAAAGCCAGATTTTAGTTTTATGCTTATTGTGAAGAAAACGCATGTTGATGTAAAAATCTGCTTATCCTATTAATGTTTTAAGTGAATTACGGTTGTATGCACAGTTGTCACTAATTCTGCGGTATGATCATTATTACGGTTATATGCACAGTTGTCACTAATTCTGCGGTATGATCATTATTACGGTTATATGCACAGTTGTCACTAATTCTGCGGTATGATCATTATTACGGTTATATGCACAGTTGTCACTAATTCTGCGGTATGATCATTATTACGGTTATATGCACAGTTGTCACTAATTCTGCGGTATGATCATTATTACGGTTATATGCAGAGTTGTCACTAATTCTGCGGTATGATCATTATTACGGTTATATGCACAGGTGTCACTAATTCTGCGGTATGATCATTATTACGGTTATATGCACAGTTGTCACTAATTCTGCGGTGTGATCATTATTA